>NW_007245730.1:293437-304274 GCF_000164805.1 Carlito syrichta
AGGTTGAGGCTGCAGTGGCCGTGAGCGTGCCACTGCACTCCAGTCTGGGCAACAGAGTGAGACTCCGACTCAAAAAATAAATAAATAAATAAATAAAAAGGATGAGGAGAGAGGTTCAGACAGCACCTGCTTCACCTTGTTCACAAGCTCCTGGGACAGAACTCAAGGTGGGCCACAAAAGCCATGAAGACCAACTGGCCTCTTGCTGTAACAACCAAGACAGGACACCTACAGATGCAACCTCCCAACCTCCCAACCTCCCGGTCCCAGTCTGGCTGACAGTCTATAGTTGTAAAAAACTTGTTGAAGAGGCTTATTAGTATGATGGAACTAAGAGCCCTTCCCCATTCACTAAGATTCCTTCCCCATTCACATCAGACACACACAAGGCAAATTTCCCCTTCCCCTGCCTCTCAGCTGGGGCTTCTGGGAGTCTCAGGCCCATGGCCGTGGGGTATCGGAGAAGCACCACTGTCCTCTGGGCCAGACAGAGGGTACAGAAGGAAGAGGGGTCAGGCGGCCAATCCTCTAGGCTGTTTTCTACCAGCCTGTGATTTAAGGCTTGACACACAAGGCACACTCCATCCAGGCTGGCAGACAGGAACCAAGGGCTGCCCGCTTCCTGGGAAGGACTTAGAAGGAGGGCTGGGGGGGATGACTACAGGCAAGAAGACAAGCAGTGGGCTCCTAATCGGGGAATGGAATGGGAAGAGGTATGGAAGAGGCAGGGAGATGGCAGAGAGGTGGGGGTCTCACTCTCAGCTTCATGCTCAGAACACTAGGTCCTAAGAAAGCCCTAGGGATAGCAGGATTCTTCAGTGGGAGGGAAGCCAGCTTCCTGTAAAGATGCCGGATGAAGGAGCGGGACAAAAATAAACAGGAAAGAAAAATGAGATGTGAACAAACAGCCAGAGGCCTAGAGGTTAGAAAGCCATCTTGGCAGGGGAGACAGACTATCATTTTCACACCTACAGGGGCCAAATTCTGGGTCCCCTTTCCACGGATCCCCGGAGTCCTGTCAGGAGGCAGAAGCTGGGCGCAGGGGGCAAACAAGGGGGAACGTCAGGGTGAGGGGACACAGAAGAGGGGAGGGGACACTGGAACAGTCAGACTGAAGAAAGCCACAGAAAGGGGCCAGAGAGTCCCTCCCCCAGCAATTGGCTGCCTCCCAGCCGGTGACAGACACACTTGGAGCTGGGGCCACAAAGCAACAAGAATGCTGAGCAAAACTAGGCGCTGCACGTCCACTCAGCCCCCGCTGCCGAGGCCCACACTGGGTTAGAGCTTCTGCCCTGACAGGAGGAAGGCTCGGCCATCCAGGGAAGCAGGCTCTCAGGTGGACAACCCAAATCCAGCAGGAGGCAGGCACTGCAAGGCGGTATGTACACCACTGGCTTAGCAAGAGGCGAGCAGGCACAGACAAGAGGAGAACGCCAACTCTCACTTCCTCTGCACAGCAGCTGCTCCTGCACGTTCACACACTCATTCACACGCACAACACTCCATCTGAGGCCAGGACACACATTCACTTCACACCCTTGGGGACCTGGCAAGTTGGAGCCTCACCCAGACTGTTCCCGCCACAAGCCTGTAGGATCCGCCGGGCTCGCTTCTTAGCATCTTCTGGGAAGCTGGGGCTGTCCAACAGGTTGGGGTAGGTGCAGAGTGCCATCACCTGAGGGGGACAAGTTGCAGGCTGGGCTCCCGAAGGAGACAAGGTAGGAGACAATGGGACGATGACAACTGCAGGAACGGTGCTGCAGCGAGTTACTCTTCAGGGACTCAACCTGTGGGGGCTGGGGTGGGCAGAGAGGAGGATGCTGGGCTCCTCACAGAAGGGGTGACATGGAGTCAGGATAGATGTGACCTGGGCATGTGACCCCAAAGGGTCTGCAGAGAGGGCCCAGGAGCAGAGTGAGGCTGCAACCCGGCCCTGACCCAGCTCTTCCACAAAGGGCAGTGGGTCCACACCCAGACCTAAGAACCAGGGGTCTCCCATGCAAGGGATGGGGCCTAGAGACAGGAGCACTGCACTCTCCCCTCTCACAGCCAGCACCCCAGCACCCTGGGCCCCCTTCTCCCAGACGCCTCCTCCTCATCCTCTTTTCTCCCCAACTGAAAACCAGGTCAGCCTTCTCACCTCTGTAATGAGAAAATAACCCTACCTCACAAATTAAGAGGATTAAGCAAGGACATGTGTACAGAAGTGGTGGTAAACCCCAGCTCGCCAGGCAAGTCGGAGCTGGCAACTCAGGAGCAGAGCCAGGTGACTAAGGAGGCCAGGGCTCATGGCTCTGACACCAGCCAAGTGACTTCAGCAGGCGCTTGGTTTTGGGGACCCCAGCTCCTTAACTGCACAGTGAGCAGTGATCAGCCTGCCCTCCTCCCAGAGACACTTGTGATGCCTGAAGTCGGCAGCACTGAGCAGGAGAGCAGGGCCTGCCACGGCCAGAGTTCGAAATGCAACTGCAGGCAGTAACCACTGAGGCCTGTGTTGGAGCCTCTTCATGACCTGAGCCCCAAGCCACTTCAGGCCCCTCCCCTCCAAAGCCAGGACCCTCTGACCTCCTCCCCCATTTCCCTGGCAGAGCCATTTCCCCATCCCAGGGCCAGTGTGGGCACTTTTCCCTCATTATCCTGTGTGAACTCCCTCAGGGGCTGTGGGCTGAGGCTCCCCAGGCCCCCACCCCCTAGTCCTCTGCCCCAGAGAGCATGGCAGGGAAAAGGCAACAGGGTGTCCCACCCTCACTTCCCCGACTGCCCAGTCACAAACCTTGACCACACACAGGACCATAGTTTGCCTCAGTTGTCTTCCAGAAAAAGCTTTCGCAGGGCTGGGTTTCCACCTCTGTTCAGGCTGCCCTGTGACATTCTCCTGCTCTGCTCTCCCTGTCTCCAGCCCACCAATCCCACCATTTCAGCCCATGAGGCATGCTTATGGGTGGTGCTCACACTGGAACACTGAAACTTGCCTCCTCCTGCAATCCTTAGGAGTGAGCTGGGTCACACTGGAGGCTGCCAGGGAGCAGCAGCTCACAATGGCTGATGCCCCCATACTCTAATCCTGGGTTGAGGGGAGGCCATTACACAGCGTCTCACCATGGCCCCGGAAGTCCCGAGGCAGTATTCTGGTGATCTCCACAGCTGGTAAGTGACTGAGCCAAGTGTTTCCCTTGAGAAGCTGTACCTTGACCCCCTCCTCATGCCACCTTCCAGCCCAGTGGGCATCTATGCCTCCCAGGTTGCTGCCTTTGCCAGTCAAACTCATAGCTCAGAATCCAGGACCACGCGCCATGAAAAGTCTCCCTGGGAGCCTCTATGCCAGAGCAGCCCCAGATGGGTCTGGGAATTTCTGTCAACCTTGGAAGGGGAGAAGGCTAAGGGAGAGAAACAGATCAGGTACAGGAAGGGGCTGCGATTTCAATGGCACCTGCTGTGTCCTGAGGGAGGTGGACAGACAATAAGGCAGGTTTTGGCTCTTCAAGCCCGTGATGGCTGGTTCCCTGCTCTCCCAGCCTCTGTTCCTGAGGGCAGGCTCACCTGTCGTAGGAAGGTGATTGGCTGCTGGCCCATGGCATGGGCATCCCCGATGTTGGCTCGTATGACCTCAGTGAATGGTTTTTTGATACCCTGGGCAGAGAGAAGGCAACGGGTGGTTACTCAGAGGCTCTCATGCCCTGGGTTTCTAAGGCCAAGGAAAACAGGATATTAATAAACAGTTTATCTTGAGTGTCCAACACAGTGCCAGTCAATTGACATGCCTGGTTCTATTCAACCTTCACAACCACCCCATTAGGAAGAACTAGTATTAATCCCATTTTACAAATGAGGAAATTAAGGCTCAAAAGGCTAAGAAACTTGCTCGAAGTCACATAATTAATCAATATGAGTACTGGGACAGAAACTCAGAAGCCAGACTCCAAGGTCACCCTTCTTAACCACTATGTGCCACTGCCTCCCATGTTCTGGAAAGGCTGGAAGAGTTTTCCTGGGCTGCCACAGTATCCTGAGCAGCTGCAGATCCATGGCCTTACACTGCTGCACAGCGATGTCTAAAAGGCAGCTTGGGCAAGTGTGGCGGGAAGGAGGCAGGGTCAGCAGCAGAACATGCCAGTGTCAAGGGAGGAGGCTTCCACACTTCCCTGCATCCTGCCCTCCACAGCTCCACCTCAACAGTTTAAGTAGAGGGCCAAGGACACCAAGGGCACCCTCCCCTCCAGAAGACACTGGTCGGCAGGAACTCTCAGGGCTATTCTCTTGCAACCCTTGCTTTGCAAGATGAAGAATGTAAGGTGATTTTCACATTCTAAAAAGAGCATCAGGGATGAAAAGACTGAAGAGCAAAATTGAGGCCATTGCCTGAGCAATGTGTTTAGCACTGAAAAGAGATCAGAGAGAGAGGAACTCAGAGATCCTTGTGACGTCACTGGGGAGGTGACCAAAGGATACCCTGGCTGCTGCAAAGGCAAAAATGTAGTCTGACATAAAGATTTTTTTTTTCCACTCACCCTCCCTCCCGCCCCCTTCCTTGTTCCTACCCCACCTCGCAGAAAATCTGGAACAATTGACACAGAGAACTGTGAGGACCTGGAGACATGGGAATTCTGCACAGCTCCCTGCAAACTGAGAATCAGCCATGGAAGGGATGGAACCAAGAGCAGGGTCGACTTCCTTAGGGGTGGCCAAGAGGATTAACTGAGACAAACAGTATGACAGTACTTGACAGGGTACAACATTATCACCTTATAAAGCCGGCCCAGGACAGAGGTCATGAGTGCCCCAGTGGAGGAAAAACAGGGAGGGCAAGGAGGTGCTAGGAGCCAGCACCGGCCCCTCTCCAACTGCCCCTCTCCAAAGGCCCAAACACAAATTTTAAAGATCTAGTTGTGATACTTTTCTTCCTTTCCATGCAATGTGCGAATAAAAGTAATTTTTTTTAAATTCCAGAGCCCACTTGGTCTTTTTGCTGGGATATTGGCTCATGCCTGTAATCCCAGCACTTTCGGAGGCGGAGGTGAGAGGATTACCTGAGCTCAGGAGTTTGAGACCAGCCTGGGCAACATGGCGAGACCTCTTCTCTACACAAAATTTTAAAAAATTAATTAGCTGGGCATGGTGGCACATGCCTGTAGCTCCAGCTACTTGGAAGGCTGAGGCAGAAGGATCGCCTGAGCCCAGCAGGTCAAGGCTGCAGTGGCCGTGAGCGTGCCGCTGCACCCCAGCCTGGGCAACAGAGCGAGACTCCAACTCAAAAAAAAAAAACTTGGCCTTTTCAAAATCAGTAATATACACCTGAATTAAAAACCAGTGGGCTTGAGAAACAACAGCAGCTGTCAAACAATTTTTTCTGACTGTTGTTTGCCACCCTTAAGCCAAAAGCAAGGTGGCATGGAGACCTGAGAAGACATCCTGGAAATAGCCTTGGCCTTCATAAATAGGGCCTAAGTCTCTGAAAGCTATGCTTCTGGGGGATATGGAGGCTCTTGAAGTCCCCTGTGCCCCCTCCACCAAGTTATTCAGGGTTGGCCACCATGTGTACGATCCCCAGGGACACTGAGAAGCAGCCAATGTGTCGGAGAGCCAAAGCAGAGGCACTACCCACTGCATGGGATGTGGCAGGGGAGAAGAGGAGAGGACCCTGGAGAGACTCAGGTTGCAGGTGTGTGGCCTCAGTCTCTTCCCACAGGCGGGAGTCAGGAAGGCTGAGGGTGGGAGTAGCTACCAATGCTACTGTGTGAAAGGGGGCAGGCCCAACACACCTCCTGGCACTGGCTCCTGGCACAGGACCTTCTGTCAGCCTGACTGAATTACTGAAGCCCCCAGACTTAGCTAGCCAGACCCAGGTGATTTCTGTGGTGTGGGCACAGTCCACTCCTCAGCAGGGAGTAGATCTGTCACAGTTGTGAGGGCCAGGAACCAACATACAGCTGTGGGCTCTAGGCCAGCCCAAACCAGGGAGAGAAGAACGCCTGGAACAGAGCCTGAATGTTCATTCCCGTGCCCTCCCCCGCACTGCTCAACCAATCCAGGGCCTGTTGACACAAGCCTGGGAACACTGAACATCTCCATTCTTAGGTCTTGGTGTCCACAGACCCTGGACATTTTGCTATGATGGATGAGCTAAGGGTCAGGAAACTGGCTCCCTTGAATGGGCAAAGGACCAGCCTGTCCAGCCAAGGGCCACCATACAAAGAAGCGTGTTCTGAGCAGACTCTGCACCTGGGCTCTCAAGGTCTACATGGGTTGGGAAATTCCAAGGAGCCTGGGGCAGACTCCCCGTAGTGACCGCCCACAGTGACTCACCCAGACCTCACAGGCACACCCAGTGGTGCTCTTGCTCCAGTCCAGCCCCCAGGGCCCTGCCAGGTCAGATGGACTAACAAGCATATGTCTTCTGGTCTCCTCTCACAGAATTCCAGGGCCCACTAATCCACCAGTACACATCCTGTCCGGAGCTGCCTCCCTGTGTGGTCTGAAAACAGATCCTACCCAAGGGGGCTCCCTTTTCACCACTTTGGCTCGGGTAGGAATCAGGGGAGTAGGAGAGGGCATTAGTGGGGAGAAGAAAAAGAAATCTCTCATTGTTCCTCCCAGTCCACAGGCCCAGCATCACCATGAGGGTCGAGGCTGAGGATGGTTCTAACAGGCACAAGGCACAGCAAAGGAAATAATCAATGAGATAAAAAAGCAACCTCCTAGCCGGGCGTGGTGGTTCATGCCTATAATTTCAGCACTTTGGGAGGCAAGAGGATTGCCTTAGTCCAGGGGCTCAAGACCAGCCTGGGCAATGTGACAAGACCTCGTCTCTACAATAAAATTAAAAAATTAGCTGCATGGGGTGGTGCGCGCCTGTAATTCCAGTTACTTGGAAGGCTAAGGTGGAGTGATTGCCTGAGCCCAAGCAGGTTGCCACTGCACTCCAACCTAGGCGACAGAATGAGGCTCTGACTCAAAAAAAAAAAAAAAAGAACAGGCGACTTCCAGAACAAGGAACAAAGTTGACCCTCTGCACCCACATGCTCAGCATCCATGGATTCAACCAACCATAGATAAAAAGCATTTTAAAAATGCTGTCTGTATTAACATGTATACATTTTTTCTTGTCATTATTCCCTATATAGTATAACTATTTACACAGCATTTACACTTATTAGGTATTATAAGCAATCTAGCGATGACTTAAAATATATGAGAGGATGTGTGTAGGTTACATGCAAATACTACATCATCTTATACCAGGGACTTGAGCATCCTCAGATTTATGTATCCGAAGGAGATACTGGAGCCAATTCTCAGATACCAAGGGTCGACTGTATTTGCAAATCATATATCTGATAAGGGGTTCCTTTGTTTGTTTGTTTGCTTTTTTGAGTTGGAGTCTCACTCCTTCGCCCAGCCTGGAGTTCAGTGGCTGCTCCCGGCCACCGCAGCCTCGACCTGCTGGGCTCCGGCGATCCTTCCGCCTCAGCCTTCCGAGTAGCTGGAATTACAGGCACGCGCTACCATGCCCGGCTGATTTCTTGATTTATTGTAGAGATGAGGTCTCGCTGCCCAGTCGGGTCTCGAACCCGCGGGCTCAGGCAATCCACTCACCTCAGCCTCCCAAAGGCGCAGGATTACAGGCTGAGCCACCGAGCCTGGTTCAAGGGGTTCCTTATATCCAAATACCCAACATATCTAAATAAAGAACTCACACAACAGCAAAAAAATCTGATTTTAAAATGGGCAAAGGACCTGAATTGACTTTCAAAAAAAGACATACAAATGATCAACAGATATATTTTTTAAATGACCATCATCACTAATCAAATAACAAATCAAAGCCACAATGAGATATCACCTCACACCTGTCAGAATGGCTATTCCCCAAGTATTAAAGTGTTGGCAAGGACATGGAGGAAAGGGACCCCGTGCCCACTGCAGGTAGGAATGTAAACTGGTACAACCACTGCAGAAAACACTATTGAGTTTCCTAAAAAATAAAAAATAGAACTGCCTTACCATCTAGCAATTCTAATTATGAGTATATATGCAAAGGAAATGAAATTGGCATCTCAAAGAATTACCCAAGCTCCCATGTTCACTGCAGCATTATTCACAATGGTCAAGATATGAAATCAACCTGTGTCTGTTAATAGATAAATGTATAAAGAAAATGTGGTACATACGAGGTGGGGGGGACCCAAAAAAAGCTCAGAATTTATTTATAAATTCTTCAAAGTACTCTCCATTTGATGCAACATACCTATCAAGTCATTTTTTCCAGTGCTCAAAACAATTTTTAAACTCGTCAATTTTGATGCCTTTTAGTGCTTCTGCCATTTTTTGTCTCACTACTTCCATATCGACAGAACATTTCCCTTTAAAGACTTTTTTTTCCGTCCAGGGAAACAAAAGACTGTTGCTCAGGGCAAGACTGAGTGAATAGGGAGGGTGGGACATGGGAGTCATGTCACTTTTGGTCAAAATTGAATACTCTTTGTGGTGTGGGCAGGTCGTTTATGTAAATCACCCATCATGAAATGGCCAGATATGTTGGAAGAATCTCCAAAAAAAATAATTCTGAGGCTGAGGTGGAAGGATCGCCCAAGCCCAGCAGGTTGAAGCTGTGGTGGCTGTGAACATGCCACTGCACTCCAGCCTGGGCGACAAGAGTGAGATCCAACTCGAAAAATATATATATATATAATATACATATATATATTAAAAAAAAAATATATATATATATATATATATGGCCAGGTTCAGTGGCTCAGCCTGTAATCCCAGCACTTTGGGAGGCCGAGACGAGTGGATTGCCTAAGCCCACGAACCCCACGTGTTCGCGACCAGCCCAGGCAACTTGGTGAGACCTCGTCTCTACAATAAATCAATAAATCAAAAATTAGCAGGGCGTAGTAGCACATACCTGTAGTTCCAGCTATTGGGAAGGCTGAGGCAGAAGGATCACTGGAGACCAGCAGGTCGATGCTGAAATGGCTGTGAGTGTGCCACTGTACTCCAGTCTGGGTGATGGAGTGAGACTCCAAATCAAAAATAATAATAATAATTCTGGGCTTTTTGGGTCCCCCTCGTATACACAATGAAATACTATTTGGCCATAAAAATGAAGGAAATCCTGTCATTTGCAACAATATGGATAAACCTGGAGGACATTAAGCTAAGTGAAATAAGCCAAGCACAGAAAGACAAATACTATATTATCTCACTTATGAATCGAAAAAGTTGAATTCATAGAAGCAGAGAATAAATAAATGGTGGTTGCCAGGGAGAGTGGGTAGGGAAAATGGGATGATATCGGTTAAAGGACACAAACTTTCAGTCAAAGATGAAAAAGTTCTGGGGATCTAGTGTATAGCATGGTGACTACAGTTAATACTGTATTGTTTACTTGAAATTTACTAAGAGAGCAAATCTTAAGTGTCCTCACCACACACATACACATACACAAAATGGTGACTATGTGTAGTGAAGAATGTATTAATTTGACTGTGGTAATCATTTCCAGTCATATTATGTATACAACATATATGTATATCAAATCACCACACTACACATCTTGAATATACAATTTTTATTTTTGAATTATTCCTTAATAAACTTGGGGGAACAAAACAGGGCACAAGGCAGTTTCCTTGTGCAAGGGATGGCTTTTGTCCTTTCATGTCCCATGTGGGTGGGAGGCAGGGTAGGTTGGTTACTCTCCAAAGAACCTTTTTCTCATTCAATAAATACTTATTAATCATCCATGCCCTGGCAACAGGAGTGGCACACAGATGACGCTACCACTCTTCAGAGCCCAGATTGGTGAAAAAGGGGGCACAAAGAAGGAATGGGGCAGGCACAGGAGGGTGGACATCCCAGGCCCCAGAGTGTCACATGAAAAGGCCCTGAGCCTCCCAACAGCAGGCAGTAAATCCTAGGGAGACCCCTAGAAAGAGGCCCATAGACAACTCCAGCCAGACCCCCACAGTCCCTGAAAACAGGTGCATTTCACCACTGAGGAAACTGGGGCTCAGCACAAAATCTGGTCCTGACAAAGACAAGAGAAGCCAGAAGAAATGGGAGCTGCAGCCATACATGCTGTGATTGAGAGAGCAGGTGAACACTCCCGGGGTTGAGCTGCCCAACCACTGAAGCAGGGAAGGACGAGGCAGGCCCCTGAATTCTGGGGGTCTGTGGGACAGTCAACTGCAGATGCCAAGATTTGCAAGGCAGAAGCAGGGATGAAAGCTGAATGAGCTCACACGGGATAGTCCACAGCCGCAAGGCTGAGGCCCAGGTAGGAAAGAGGAGGCCCCACAGTGCACTTTCCCAGATCCGGAGAGACTCAGGAGTAGGAAAGAACACAGGGACCCTCAGCACTTCTCCCCAAGCAGCTTGAAAACAAGCTCTTAGCAGTTCTAATTAGCCTCCTAGCAGTTCATATGGTCACTAAAATCTCAAACTAGTCTTTAGTGGAAATAAATTGGCCTCATTTTTTGCAGAAGAGCAAACCAAGGTCAAGTACTCCAAAGACCTGCCTGGAGCCCACGGCACACAAGGGCAGAGCCCAGGATAGAAGCATGGTGACCTGGGCAGGGAAGGTACGTAGAGGGCTCATGCCTTTGGAAGCCCTTCCTACAAATCTTAGTTTTATTATTATTTTTTAGTTGGAGTCGCACTCTGCCACCCTTGCTGAAGTGCAGTGGCAAGCTCTCGGCCACCACAGCCTAAACCAGCTGGGCTCAGGTGACCCTTCTGCCTCCATCTTCCAAGTAGCTTGGAACCACAGGTGTGTGCCACCATGCCCAGCTAATTTTTTTTTTTGAGTTGGAGTCTCACTCGGTCGCCCAGA
>NW_007245730.1:304546-308669 GCF_000164805.1 Carlito syrichta
GGGTCTCGAACCCGCGGGCTCAGGCCATCCACTCACCTCAGCCTCCCAAAGGCACGGGATCACAGGCTAAGCCACCGAGCCCGGCAATTTTTTTATTTATTGTAGAGATGAGGTCTTGCCAAGTTGCCCAGGCTGGTCTCAAATCCCTGGGCTCAGGCATTCCTCTTGCCTCAGCCTCCCAAAGTGCTGGGATTACAGGTGTAAGCCACCGCGCCCAATTCAAAATTTATTTTAAAGTAGCATCTAAATTCCATAGAAAACAATCAATGAGATTTCACTCCCTATGCCTGGCACATCCAGGATTTCCAATCTTAGTGCTTAGCTAACTAACTATAGCCATGTGCTACAGCACCCTCTGTGTTTACCGATGTTAGCAGTGGTAATCAGTCCTCCCCTCTACTTCTGAATGTTTTGCCCTGACTGTATGTTTGCCACTGAAAGAAGTAGGGCCATTCCTTTTTCTCCACTTGTACCATTCGCCAACCTCCATCCCCCAGCAAAGAGAAAAAGTAAGCTGAGGAAGAACTGTCAGATCCTTTCAGAACTCCTTTTAATTGCAGTGTATTTTAAGTGCAGCTTGCAGTGAATATCAGGATCTGAAAAGCTAAGATGGGTTCTCCCCCCTGGAGCTGCTGTCAGAGAGAATAGGGCCCCTCTGAGATCACACAGCTGGGGCTGACCCCTTCTTGTCCCTTAGCCCACCTGCTCCCCCACCAGGCTCTCTTGCCAGAGAAGCAAAAAGGATAGGGACTGAATCCTACCAGCCACTCCAAAGTCGAACACGAGTCATGTGTGCAGCTAAACAGCCCATATGATTTGCAGAACACCCGAGGAGACGATTCCATAAGCAGCATTAGGCCTTGGTAACACCAGGGGCCATCTCAGGTCCCCAAGGACACTTTTTTGGGGGGGAGGTTGGAGTCCCATTCTGTCGCTCAGGCTGGAGTGCAGTGGCACACTCACGGCCACCACAGCCTAGACCCGCAGGGCTCAGGCAATCCTTCAGCCTTAGCCTTCCAAATAGCTGGAACTACAGGCCCACGCCACCACACCTAGCTATTTTTTTTTTTTTTTAAATTGTAGAGCCAAGGTCTTACCAAGTTGCCCAGACTGGTCTCGAGCCCCTGGGCTCAGGCAATCCTCTCTCTCCTCTGCCTCCCGAAGTGCTGGAATTACTGGCGTGAGCCACTGCGCCCGGCTCCCAAGGACACTTTTGAATGGACAAGGAGGCACACAACTCAGGACAAGGGGGAGCCCTGGGTCTGTCAGGCTACTTTTCTCTATTTATAACTAGGGAAACTGAGGCCCAGAGTGGATATGGGATTTACCCCAGGTCACCCTACTCCCTTCAAATCCTAGCCCATCCCATCTCTAATTAAATCAAGCCCTTATAAGTGACTCAAGCCTGTAATCCCAGCACTTTGGGAGTCAGAGGCAGAGGCCAGAGGATTACCTGAGCCCAGGGGTTCGAGACCAGCCTGGGCAACCTGGCGAGACCTCATCTCTACAATAAATTAAAAAGAAAAAATTAGCCAGGCATGGTGGCATGTACCTACAGTTACTTGGAAGACTAAGGCAGAATGATTCCCTTAGCCCAGCAGGGCAAGACTGCGATGGCTTGAGCGTGCCACTGCACTCCAACCTGGGCGACAGAATAAGACTCCAACTCAAATAAAAACTAAACAAAGTGAACCCTTTATAACATCAGTTCAGTTTTGATCACTATAGTTCAAAACAGGAGTTGAAAAACTGAAGCTGTGCAAAGTCAAGGCAAGCCAAAACAAAATAAATAAGAAATGACGGGGGCAGTATGGCTCTCAGAAGGGGCACTGTTTAAGCTGGCGAAGTGAAAAGAGGCTGTCTCCCGAGAACCAAGGGTTTAAGTGAGACTATGCGGGTCTAGCTGGGGCTGTATCTCCAGTACCTACAGCTGGGTAACTGACACCCATTAAAGGAAAAAAGAGAACAAGAAGGGACAATCTTGAATGAAAGTATCACAGAATGTAGGAGGACAGAAAGAATTCTCAGCTACCTCAGAAGTAGGTAGTAGGGGTGTTGAGCATGTCTCAGAAATCAGAGATGCCTCTAGCCCAAAGACGGAGAAATCTGCCCACCTAAAATCATCAAACCACATCCCTGCTAGAAAACCTTCTCGGCTCCCCAATTCCCACCAAAATGCACCATACCATCCTGAACCCGGCACACCAGACTCCAGTCCCCCTTTTCTGTTTCGTTCACCTCCCAAATCCCTGGCAGACAGATCCCCCTTCCCCAAATGCCCAGGACTTCCCAACTTCCTCCGTTGCTCACAGCACAGCTCCCGCTTGGAATGCTCTCACACTTTCTGCCTGCTAAAAAATCCCACCAATCCTTCAAGAATTGGGGGAGGGAGGCTCAGGCCCAGAGAACAATCTGGCAGTCAGCTCCCTGAAGACAGTGTTCCCTCTGTCTTCATCATCCTCAAGTCTCCTGGAACCAATATGGGAGTTGCTATTTAGCAAAAGGTAGAGGTAATTCCTGGAACCTCTGCCAGTTCTGGAACCAGATAAATCAGCTGTAGTGTGAAAAACCAGGAACACTTTAATCCCAGCTTTATCAGGAAGACTGTTGCCTCAAGAAGGGCCAGTTCCAGTCTGCCAGATGCCAACAAGCAGAGCAGCAAAAATCTGTGTTCTCTGTCCTGGCCCACACTGGCCAGGGAGGCACAGAAACAGAGCCAGGCTTCTCCAGGCCAAGCTTTAAACTTAGCCTGCAAGGAGTCATCAGGAGACACTGGACTCTGACTTGTCCAGCTCACTGTTTTGAGTCAGCAGAACTTGGTGTCCCAACAAGGTCTCAGGAGGCCAGGAGCTCATTAAACCCCAAAGTACCCACAGGAATAAAGGCCAAGTGTCATGATCTCCCTGAGCTTTCCTCCCACACATTCAGGAACACTAAGTGACTGTCTCATCCTTGAGACACCAGGGTCTGACACCTTTGAGAGCAAGATCAAGGAACCCTCCCCCAGTCCTTCTTCTGGGTCAGAGCTATCTTGAGCAAGCAGCTGGGTGACTATTTCACTGGTGTCTCACAAATCTCAGAAGTGTTTATTTTTTAGACAATCATTCTTGACTCTATCTCCCATATTCCACCCAGGTTAGAACTCAGTATCCCGTAGGGCATCTCTTACACCCACCCAGACAGAAATCACTCCAGGCTGTGTAGGAAGGCAGAAATCACTCCAGGCTGTGTGGTCACTTTACATGATATAAACTGAAGTCACGGTCCTAGCCCATCAGACAGAACCAAGTCGAGAAAGTTCCAGGGCCACCTAATCAGGCCCCAAGAGACCACCCCTCTGGTCCCCTATCGAGGTGACTGTTCTTAGACTGAGAAGTGGCTGATTAGTCAAGGTTCCCGACCCTCCTCCTATCCTCACTCTTGTCCAAGAATCAAGACTGGCAGAAAACAACCCGCTCATGGCCTTAGACATACAGAGAAGCAGCTTCAAGAACAATCCCAGCTCCCCTCAGAGCCTCCCTCCCGCCCGCCCCGCCTACCTAAAGCAGTTCCCTTCCACCACTCCCCACTCAGCACCCCCATTTCGTTTTACTTTCTTCAAAGCACGTATTCACTCTCTGAAGCCCTCGTGTTTATTTCCTTATTCGCTTGTGTTCCTTCCTCCAATGGATCTTGGTTCCACGAGGGTAGGGCAGACACAGCGTGCAGTGCCCGGCAGCATGGGCCGCTCAACAATTGGCGAATTCAGCTCAACAAGTGAACCGTGCTTGAGGGCCTTGGTGCGGGGTGCGGGGCACTGGTGGGGAAGGGACGGGAGGAGGGCGCTCTCTTGTTCTAGCCAAGCCTGGCTGAACGAAGGAGCTGACCGGGGGTGGACGTCCGGCAGGGGGACCCTCCCGCCCGGGGTCCCCGGCCCCGCGCTCACCCGCTGCAGCTCGAGCTCTATCTCGCCGGCCTTGAGCACGATGGGCCCCCGCACCGCGTACTCCACCGCCTTCACCTGCGGGTTCATTGACTCCAGCGTGAGGATGCGCTCGCGCCGGCTGCGCTCGGGCCGCACCTTGAGCACCGCGGAGGCCTCGGCGGCCGCGCTGCTACGACCGCGGCCCCAGGGTCCGGGGGT
>NW_007245730.1:309090-320381 GCF_000164805.1 Carlito syrichta
GCCGGTGGGCGTCGGGCAGGGCGCTGGAGAGGGCCGTCCGCTGCACGGTCTGAGAAGGTGGGGACACTGGCCGCAGCTCTCCCGAGGCGCATCTGCCTCCCTTCTCCCTCGACCCGACACCTGCAAGGACGCGGGTTGCCAGGTGGTGCCGTCCGCCCCGAGTTTCATCATCCAGGGCCAGGCGTGCTCGCGGCCGCCCCACGAGGCTGGCGGGACGTGGGGGGCCAGGAGGCTGGGACTTAACCATGCCACGCTGACCCCTTCTGAGCATCAATTCCTCATCAGCAAAACTGGCATTTGCCCTCAACCTCTAACGGTTGTTGTGAGAACTAAAGGACCCATACCAGGGGGTCAGGAAAAGCCTTGCCCCATCCATCTGAAGCCCTCCCCGACCTCTATCACTTCCGTTTTATTTCCTTCCTAACATCTGAAATTATTTTGTTTGAATACCTCTCCCCATTTACCATGTAAGCTCCAGAAGGACAGCGGCAGTGTCTGCCTTGTTCAAGGCAGCACATAGTAGACACTCAGTAAATATTTGTTGACGGAGGAATGCTCGGCAAGGTAGCTATTATTTTTGGCAAAGGCGTCTCCAGGCAAAAAGCTTCCTGACTCACCCACAGCAAGAGCAGGACAAAACTAGGAGGTGGTGTAGGAGGGTGCAAAGAGTAGACACCAAAATCTACACAGAGGATGGGTGGGTGTCACCTCCCCCTCTCAGACTCCCCTGATTCTTTGTGTGCAAAATAAATAGGATTAAGTGACCTCTAAAGCCCCTTCCCTTCTTGGAAATTCTGTGAGTCTAGGTGTTTTCAGGCAGAAAAACAGCTCAGAGCTCCCACACTGCAACACACACACTCACAGTAAGTAGGTTTGTGAAAGTTGAGGCAGGAAGCACTTAACGAACACAGCAGTGCAGAAGGAGCAGGCAGCAGGAGCTCTGGGTCTGAGCATACACAGTTTCATAGGTCACTTACAGCTTCTCTGACTTGGCGCTATTAGCCCTTGTAAAGCCCAGTGTAGAGTGGAGCTGCTGACACCCACTTCATGGGGCTGCAAGAAGCTTCAGTGAGGTGACCTTGTAAAAGCCAAAACTTGGAACCTAATGCTGTGAGTTACTCTTTTTTTTTTTTTTTTTTTGAGTTGGAGTCTCACTAGCCTGGGCAACTTGGTTGTAGAGACCACATCTCTACAGTAAATCAAAAATTAGCTAGGCATGATGGCATGCACATGTGGTTCCAGCTCCTTGGAAGCCTGAGGCAGAAGGATCACCTGAACCCAGCAGGTTGAGGCTGCGGTGGTTGTGAGCATGCCACTGCATTCCAGCCTGAGTGACAGAATGAGACCGACTCAAAAAAAAAAAAGAAGAAGAAGAAGAAAAGAAAAGAAATTAGTGCCATGACCCAGCATCTTTGGGAGGCAGAGGTGGAAGGATTACTTGAGACCAGGAGTTCAAGACCAACCTGGGCAATAAAACAGGACTTCATCTTTACCAAAAAAAAATTTTTTTTAATTAGCCAGGAGTGGCAGTTGCATGCCTGTAGTTCTAGCTACACAGAAGACTGAGGCAGAAGGATCGCTTGAACCCAGGAATTCAAGGCTACAGTGATCCTGCCACTGTATTCCAACCTGGGTGACTGAGTGAGACCCTTTCTCAAAAAAAAAAAAATTTTTTTTTGAGTGCCCTCAGTAATCAAATGCCTTGACTCATAGTCTATGGTGGTGATTCTAAAGTGTCCAAGGGTTACCCGCATCTTTAATAAAATGCAGATTCCAGAGTCTTGTCCCAGACTTACTAGTTCTGAAATTCCAGGGGTAGGTTGGCCCGGAATTTTCCTCTCATTAGGATTCTGATAGGCACTAAAGTTTGAGAACTACAGCTGCAGGACCAGGTGTAGGGGGTGTTGAGAAAAGAAAAATTCAGATCAGAGAGATCTGAATTCTGGTTCCAAATTTGTTAATCTCATGTGTGACTTTGAGCCAGTGCCACCTCCCCTTTGCAGCCTTAGCATACTCTTCTGCAGAACCACCTGTATTTCTGTCTGATTTCTGAGTTACTTGCTCTTCTGAAGCTTGAACACGTTACAGCCTCCCCTCCCAACCCAAGTGACGCCTAAGTCAGAGCTACAGCTTCTATTCACTAAGCCTCAGTTTCCTCACCTGTCAGTGGGTGGTGGGATTATCAGTGACTAATTTTCTTTTTGTTTAATGTATTTTAAAAGTTTTAAGAAATGATTTTCAAAATAATAAATAAAAATAAATTTTAAAAAAATATAGAATTACCATATGATCTAGCAATTCCATTTCTGGACATATCACAAAAGAATTGAAAGCCAGGACTTGAACAGGTTTTTTTTATTTTGGTTTTTTTTTTTTTTTAGCTGGAGTCAAACTGTCACCCAGGCTGGAGTGCAGTGGCACACACTGCCACCGCAGCCTCGACCTGCTGGGTTCAGTTGATCCTTCTGCCCCAGCCTTCCAAGTAGCTGGAACTACAGGCGTGCGCTATCATGCCCGGCTAGAACAGATATTTTTATATCAATGTTCATCACAGAATTACCACAATAGTCAAAAGGTGGAAACGACTCAAATGTCCATTGAAACATGAATGAGCCGTCCTCAGCAGCTCAGCCTGTAATCCCACGCTTTGAAGGCTGAGATGAGCGGATTGCAGGAGCCCGTGGATTCAAGACCTGCCTGGGCAACTTGGCGAGCCCTCATCTCTAGAATAAATCCAAAAAATTAGCCGGGCGTGGTAGCGTCTGCCTGTAGTTCCAGTTACTTGGAAGGCCGAGGCGGAAGGATCGCCGGAGCCCAGCAGGTCAAGGCTGCAGTGGCCAGGAGCGGCCACTGCAGTCCAGTCTGGGTGACAGAGTGAGATTCCAACTCAAAAAAAAAAGAAAGATGCATGGATAAACAAAATGTGGTATCTACATATAATGGAATATTAATCATCCTTAAAAAGGAAGGAAACTCTGGCACATGGTACATAGATGAAACTTAAAGGCACTGTTACGTGAAATAAGCTGGACAAAAGGACAAATATATGATTCCACTTATATAAGGTACCTAGAATAGGAAAATTCACTGAGACAGAAATTAGAATGGCGTTTATCAATGGTTAAGGGAGGAGGGATGGGGAATTATTGTTTAGTAGGTACGTAGTTTCAGTTTGGGACAATGACAAAGTTTTAGAGATGAATGTTGGTGATGGTTGCACAACAATGTGAATGTATTTAATACCAATAAACTGTATGCCTTAAAATGGTCGATTTTATGATATTTTACCACACTAAAAAATGAACAAGGACATCCTGCATAATGCCAGATAATTTAAAAAGGGAAACAATGTAAATCTTAAGAGTGTTTATGACCTTGTTTCAAAGATGGCTGCTGAGCCCTTTCTGAGGTGCTGGGAGGTATTTGCTTAGGATTGCTCTTTCTCTCCCTTTCTCTTTCTCTATCCCCACCTCATCCCGCATATTAGTTAACTCCCATCATTGCCACTCATGTTTTTCTTTCTAAATGGGAGTCCCTCTTTTTTTTTTGGACTCAGGGTCTCACTTTGTGGCTCAGAGTGGAGTGCAATGGCAGGATCATAGCTCACTGTAACCTCGACCTTCTGGGTTCAGGTGATCCTTCTGCCTCAGCCTTGAGTAGCTGAGACTGCAGGCATGTGCCACCATGCCCTGCTAATTTTTTTATATATATACATGTATTTTGTGGAGTCGAGGGCTTGCTATGTTGCTCAGGCTGGTCTTGAATTCCTGGACTTAAGCAATCCTCCCACCCCGGTCTCCCAAAGTACAGGCATGAGTCACCACACCCCTCATTTTATTTTTAAAGTCAGGCTCAAGTTTTTGGGGGAAGGTTAGGGAAATTTCACCAAGATACCACCTGCTCTGAATCCCTTCAAAGCAAATCTTTGCTTCTCTAACAAGCAAATTTTAGTTGAGGTGAGCTAATAGCCAAGACACATGTGTTAGTAAGCTTTCAACATGATGTGCAATGTGGGTTAAAGATAAGCTTGTGATACTTAGCTAAGCTGTACACAACACAACTGGCATGTCCAACATTTGTAAAATTTCTGGAGATTGAAACAGAATAAAACATTTTACAAAAGTGGTATTTACAGTTCAGTATTGCACTGATAACAGTTCAAAGCAGAGGCAGGCACATTTTCCATCTTAGCTGCTCAGTCAACTAAATCCAGGTGGCATGAGAGAATGAAGAAAGGAAGTAGATTGCGATGGAGAAAGAACAATGAGGAAATTAAAAACAAGCTTAATGAGTAAATCGATCTTTCATTCAGTGTGTGTTTCCTGTTTTGCATTCCTTGATTTCTTGTTTCTTGGTCTTGCAGGGACCTGAGGACTCTTTACCTTCAACTTATGCCATGGAGGACATTTGATTTCAGAAGCAGCCCAAGGGACTAAGAGAGAATTCTTAGCAGCAAACTCCATGACTCCAGCTATTGAGTCCCCTAAAACACAGACAAAATATTAAGCTATGACTCAAATCAACATTTCTAGATAGTTTACTTATCAAGTTTTCCCAGATATTTTTATAAAGCCATAGAATCTTTCATCTAAAGAAACACACAAAATAGTTTTGGGACCTAATAGCTTAGGATAAAAAAAAAGTGTGCAATACCATAAGCCTTATGCTTCACAGTTCTTATTTATGCCTGTATTTTTAAATTCTAGTTCTTACTCATTCTTCAGAGCCCTCTGGTTTTTTTTAAAAGGCAGAAATAATATTTCATTGTCATTTATAATCAGATGGCAGTTGGTTACCTAGTCGCCATACTTCATACATTTGGTAAATTTAAAAAACTCCAAGGGGCCAGGTGTGGTGGCTCAAGCCTATAATTCCAGCACTTTGGGAGGCCAAGGCAAGAGGACTGCCTGAGCCCTGAAGTTCAAGACCAGCCTGGACAACTTGGCAAGACCTCATCTCTACAATAAATCAAAAAATTAACCAGACTTGGTAGAATGCACCTGTAGTTCCAGCTACTTGGAAGGCTGAGGCGAAAGGATCGCCTGAACCCAGCAGATCAAGGCTGCAGTGGTCGTAAGCATGTCAGTGCACTCCAGCCTAGGCTACAGAGTGAGACTCCAGCTCAAAAAAGAAAAGTTTTAAATAGCCAGTGACTGGTTATGTTTTCAGAAAACATGATTAGAATAATTAATTAATGGTCACTTCAAGCTTGTCCTTATTAGCTCCAGGAAATTCACTCAGCTTTTGTCCCTTTTTTTTTTTTTTTGAGTTGAAGTCTCACTCTGTCACCCAGACTGGAGTGCAGTGGCCACTCCCGGCCACCGCAGCCTCGACCTGCTGGGCTCCGGCGATCCTTCCGCCTCAGCCTTCCAGGTAGCTGGAATTACAGGCATGTGCTACCACACCCGGCTGATTTTTTGATTTATTGTAAAGATGAGGTCTCGCTGCCCAGGCGGGTCTCGAACCCGCGGGCTCAGGCAATCCACTCACCTCAGCCTCCCAAAGGCGCGGGATTACAGGCCGAGCCACCGAGCCCGGCCCTTTTGTCCCTTTTTTAAAAAATGGAAGGTTGGCATACGTTTGACTGCACACTCTGAAGCAACATCTTGACATTCATCCACATCTACTTCAGGGAACACCATACTGGAATATTTTTCAGAGAGGGAATGAAAGAATGGCTTGATCATTTTGCAAGGCCCACACCACATGGCTGAGAAGTCGACTATGACAAGTTTATCACCTGCAGCTTCCAAGGCATCCTGAAAAGAAGACTTGTTATTGATCTGTTTCACCATTTTGGCTGTTAGGGTCTGGGAAGCAGCTGTAAGAACCAATGGAAATGGACCCTAAATGCCAGACCGAGCTTCCCCTGTGTTTTTTTGTTTGTTTTTTTTGAATTGGAGTCTTACTCTGTTGCCCAGGCTGGAGTGCAGTGGAACACTCATGGTCACCGCAGCCTTGATCTGCTAGACTCAGGCGATCCTTCCACCTCAGCCTTCCAAGTGGCTGGAACTACAGGCACGCACCACCACACCCGGCTGTTAGGGTAAATGTTAGGGTGTTGAGGAGGAGCTCAGCACCACAGGAGCGGTAATGAAGGAGGTGTGCGCTGGTAACCAGAGATCCGAGTAATGCACAGATTTGCAACACACAAAGAGATGAAGGAAGAAAAGATTTATTTTTTAAAAAGTTAACTTTCAGCCAGGCTCGGTGGCTCAGCCTGTAATCCCGTGTCTTTGGGAGGCTGAGGTGAGTGGACTGCCTGAGCCCGCGGGTTCGAGACCCGCCTGGGCAGCAAGACCTCATCTCTACAATAAATAAAAAAATCAGCCGGGCGTGGTAGCACATGCCTGTAATTCCGGCTACTTGGAAGGCTGAGGCGGAAGGATCGCTAGAGCCCAGCAGGTCGAGGCTGCGGTGGCCGGAAGTGGCCACTGCACTCCAGTCTGGGCGACGGAGTGACACTCCAACTCAAAAAAAAAAAAAAAAGTTCACTTTCCACAAACAGGAAGAGGTCCAGCACTCTAAGATGAGTGTGGCACCGTAGCCCTGAGACCCCGGCTTAAATCCTTTCTCCTGAAGATGTTGCAGTCAGGTAGATGTAACTGCTCACTGCCGTGACTCACTTGTTGACCACTTGCCAATGTCTTGGAAACCCTGAAGGGTGCCAGGTCACCAGGCACTGAGACACGGGCTCTCACCACCCCCAGGAGTTCATTTTCAGATTATAATAGGCCATACCTGTCATGCTTGAAGGGTCTGTGTTTCTGGAAAGACAAAGTCAGCAAAGTTAATCTTTACCTAAAGAATGTATTCCTCCAGGGCACAGTTTTTACTTTCTCATCATTGTGTTAGGATCTAGGAACAAAAGATGGCTTCTTATCTTGGTCTATCCTTTCACTGGCTACCCTGTGTTTGTTTGTTTGTTTGTTTGTTGTTGTTTTTTGAGTCAGAGTCTCACTCAGTCGCCCGGACTGGAGTGCAGTGGCACACTCCCAGCCACTGCTGCCTCGACCTGCTGGGCTCCAGTGATCCTTCCGCCTCAGCCTTCCAAGTAGCTGGAACTACAGACGCGCGCTACCACACCCAGCTAATTTTTTGATTTATTGTAGAGATGAAGTCTCGCCAAGTTGCCCAGGGGGGTCTCGAACCTTCGGGCTCAGGCAATCCACTCACCTCAGCCTCCCAAAGCGCAGAATTACAGGCTGAGCCACCGAGCCCGGCTTACCCTGTGTTTTATTTAACAAAGAAAATCTGTTTCCTGTGACTGAAGAAACAGACAGGAATATGTACCTAAATATTATCTATGATTTGGGTTTAGCACCAGGTAGGCCTGGCACAAAACTTTCTTTATTAATAATTAGTAATAATATTAATAATATTAATAATATTATTAATAATAACTGTTGTTAGGGTCACACTCTCCCTGCAGGGGGCCTCCAGCATGTTAGGTCAGGCCCACTGGGGATGTGGGTGTCAGGGATGTGATCCAATGCCTCATGAAAGGTGCAAAGAATTGCAAAGAAATTAGATTAGAAAATATACTTTATTTAAAAGTAAATTAAAGAGAGAGAGAGAGAGAGAAGATTCACCTTCTCAAGGCAGGGGAGGGGGTCAAAGCCAGGAAGCATGGCGACAGCCATAGCTCAAAGAACACATGGCAACACCAGAGTCTAGCAAGGCAATGACCAATGGCTGCTTGTGGTTGAGTCCTTTAACCATTCCCCTTGATGCGGGAAGATCATTAAGGTGATTGGGTGGTAGTCTTCTCCACATCATCACGAAGGGGCAGGTAAGCGCAGGCACTGATGTCAGGTGATAGCAGGCAGATGAGTGGGTCAGTCACATGATGGCTGCCATGGTGGGGTCTGTCTGTGTCACATAGGTCACAAAGGGCTGATTAGGTTAACTCGGGGTTTGGGCCTGGAAGGGATCCCCCCCAAGAGACTTGTTAGACAAGTCCCCAAACTCCTTGACCAAAGGTGGTCTTATTATTTCTATGGCTTTGGCCAGCCAAAGGATGATCTTTGACCTTGACAAGGAACCTGAAAGTTTACTATAGATTATTATGCTAAATCATGAATTGGAAGGTTGGGCTGTTCTGGTCTTGCATCTGATAGAGATAGGGTGCCGCTTGGCTTGCAGTAGAATGTCTAAACGCTTTCTAATGGTTATGCTGAGGCAAAAAGACTAAACTAAGAATAAGCTAAGTTTCTTCTAGGTTTCTATAGGTACCTCCTTTCAATTATTAAACTTATAGCTAATATTTATTGAACATTTTTAATGTTATGTGTACTGTTCTAGGTGCTTTACTACATCATCTTAGATTTGTTTGTTTGTTTTGTTTTGTTTGAGTCAGAGTCCCACTCTGTCGCCCAGACTGGAGCGCAGTGGCATGCTCACAGCCTCCGCAGCCTTGACCTGCTGGGTTCAGGCAATCTTACTGCCTCAGTCTTCCAAGTAGCTGGAACCACTGGCGTGCACCACCACACTCAACTAATTTTTCTATTTATTGTAGAGACAAGGTCTCTCCATGTTGCTCAGGCTGGTCTTGAACCCCTGAGCTTAGGCAATTCTCTTGTCTCCGCCTCCCAAAGTGCTGGGAGGGTGAAGTCCCAGCCTGGGCAACATGGCAAGACCTCATGTCTATAATAAATCAAAAAATTAGCCTGTAGTTCCAGCTACTTGGAAGGTTGAGGCAGAAGGATCACCTGAGCCTAGCAGGTTAAGGCTGCAGTAACTGTGATCATGCCACTGTACTCCAGCCTTGGGACAGAGTGAGACTTGACTCAAAAAAATATTTTAAAAAATGAAACTCAAAAACAGTCAAATGGAGAAGACCCATGGAGCAAGCTATGGAAGGGTGGGAGGGACACAGGCTTCCATGCCCTCCTTGAGCACACCCCCTCCTAGCACATTGATGTGCTTATCAACCCATAAGGTCAGTTACAAACCAAAATCAACAGTAATACTGGTTTTCATATTTGTCTGGGTATTCATCTTCACTGTAGAGCTTTCTATTTTCTTTCTTTTTTTATTGGAAAAAAAATAGTTTATTTAGAAAGTAAATTAGAGAGAGAGAGAGAAAAGATTCACCTACCCAAGGCAGAGTGGGGGCCAAAGCCAGGCAACATGGTGGCCATAGCTCCAAGAGCCAAGTGGACACACCAGAGTTTAACAAAGCAATGCCGAGCTTTTTATTTTCATATGGCTCTGAGTTACTCTCTAGTGCCATCTGATTTCTACTTGGAGGACTCCCTTTAGCATTTTTTATAGGTTAGGTCTAGTGATAAACTCCTACAGAATCTAGAAATGTCTTGTGTTGTTTTTTGTTTTTTTTAGTTGGAGTCTCACTCTGTTGCCCAGACTGGAGTGTAGTGGCCGCTCCCAGCCACTGCAGCCTCGACCTGCTGGGCTTCTGTGATCCTGCCACCTCAGCCTTCCAAGTAGCTGGAACTACAGGCACGCACTACCACACCTGGCTAATTTTTTGATTTATTGTAGAGAAGAGGTCTCGCCAAGTTGCCCAGGTGGGTCTCCAACCCGCGGGCTCAGAGGCAATCCACTCACCTCAGCCTCCCAAAGCGCAGGATTACAGGCTGAGCCACCGATCATGCGGGATTGGTCTTTTAAAAAAAAATTAATTTCTCTTTGTTGATATTATCATTTTGTTCATATGTTGTTTTGCTTATTTCCTTTAGCTATCTGTATTATTCTTTAGCTCTTTGAGCATATTTAAGAAAGTTGTGAGCCGGGCTCGGTGGCTCAGCCTGTAATCCTGCGCTTTTGGGAGGCTGAGGTGAGTGGATTGCCTGAGCCCGCGGGTTCGAGACCCGCCTAGGCAGCGAGACCTCATCTCTACAATAAATCAAAAAAATCAGCCGGGTGTGGTAGCGCATGCCTGTAATTCCAGCTCCTTGGAAGTGTGAGGTGAAAGGATCACCGGAGCCCAGCAGGTCGAGGCTGCGGTGGCCGAGAGCGGCCACTGCACTCTAATCTGGGCAACAGAGTGAGACTCCAACTCAGAAAAAAAATAAAAATAAAAATAAGTTGTTGCTGGGTGCATGGTGGCTCACACCTGTGAGGGAGGCAAGAGGATTGCCGGAGTCCAGGGGTTCAAGACAAGCGTGGGCACCTTGGCAAGACCTCGTCTTTACAATAAGTCAAAAAATTAGCTGGGCTTGATGGTGCATACCTGTAGTTCCAGCTACTTGGAAGACTGAGGCAAAAAGATTGCCTGAGCCCAGCAGGTCGAAGCTGCAGTGGCCGTGAGCATGCCACTGCACTCCAGCCTGGGCAACGGAGTGAGACTCTGATTCAAAAAAAAAAAAAAAGAAGGCTGGGCATGGTGGCTCAGCCTGTAATCCCAGCACTTCGGGAGGCTGAGGCGAGAGGATTGCCTGAGTCCGGGGGTTCAGGACCAACCTGGGCAACTTGGCGAGACCTTGTCTCTACAACAAATCACAAAAACTAGCTAGGAGTGGTGGTGTATATCTGTAGTTCCAGCTACTTGGAAGGCTGAGGTGGAAGGATCGCCTAAGTCCAGCAGGTCGAGGCTGCAGTGGCCATGAGTGTGCCACTGCACTCTAGCCTGGGCAACAAGAGTGAGACTCCAACTAAAAAAAAAAAAAAAAGATAATTAAACATTATAAGAGTCAATGGGGATGGTCACTGCTATCTGGAGCATCAGCCAAATGAGATCTGAAATGAAATATTTCTCTTTCACATCCCAGGAATAAAACTAGTTGTCCCTATCAAATATAGCTTTACAGTTTGTTATGTGCTTTTTCCCTTTTGTCCTCTCACTCAATTTTCTAACTTGAGAGGTAGGTACTATCATTCTGTTGCACAAATAAGGAGACTGGGAGAGCTTGAGATTTTCTCTGGGTGAGATGGGTTATCTAGTGGCAGGTCAGAACTTCCAAGTGGAAGCCTAGGTCTATGCCATGATATAATGGCTGTAATTCTGCTCATGACTGCCAGGCACGGTGGCTCACGCCTGTAATCCCAGCACTTTGAGAAGCAGGGGTAAGAGGATTGCCTGAGTCCAGGAGTTTGAGACAAGCTTGGACAACTTGGTGAGGCCTTGTCTCTACAATAAACACAAAAAAATTAGCCAGGCATGGTGTTGCACACCTGTGGTTCCAGTTACTTGGAAGACTGAGGTGGAAGGATCACCTGAGCCCAGCAGGTTGAGGCTGCGGTAGCCGTGAGCATGCCGATGCACTCCAGCCTGGGCGACAGAGTGAGACTCCTACTCCAAAAAAAAAAAAAAAAAATTAACTCAAACG
>NW_007245730.1:320401-322684 GCF_000164805.1 Carlito syrichta
CCAAAAAAAAAAAAAAAAAAAAATTCTGCCCATGACTAAAGTCATATATTCAGTGTAGACAAAGGACATTCTGCCTTTTCCTGAAGGTAACAAAATGAGGGACTAGGGAAGCCTGGTTCCAGGACAGGAAAGGAGGATGAACCTTTTAGGACTGTTTATGATAGATAATACCACAGTGGTGCAAGCAAGCTCCAGATGAATAGGATCAGAGGCTCCTGGTCACAGGCTCCATCCATCCTTACAAGTGCAAAGAAAATCACCAGCTAAAAGCTGGCAAGAGCATCATTTACCAGGATCAACTGAAAGTATTTCCATACTTAGCGAACCAGATTTTTGGTTTTCTAGCTGCAAGGCTCTGGTTCCAGCCCTACTTTTCTTTTTTGCCTCAGACTTAGGTATTCACTTACTGGATTAGATACATCATTAAATAGTTTGGTCACCAACTTTCTTACTGCCTCAGGACACAGAAAACAGAGGCTGTCAGCTTTTTTTTTTTGAGTCGGAGTCCCACTCTGTCCCCCAGGCTGGAGTGCAGTGGCATACTTACAGTCATCACAGCCTCAACCTGCTGGACTCAGGTGATCCTTCCGCCTCAGTCTTCCAAGTAGAACTACAGGTGAGCTTCACCATGCCTAGCTAATTTTTTAAATTTTATTGTAGAGACAAGGTCTTTCCAAGTTGCCCAGGCTGGTCTTGAACCCTTGGGCTCAGGCAACCCTCTTGCCTCCGCCTCCCAAAGTGCTGGGTTTACAGGTGTGAGACATTGCACCTGACTAGAGGCTGTCAACTTTTGAAGAGTTTGGGAAAACAGAGTACAAAAATAATAGATATGAGATATATGACAAAAATAACATATGTGACCAAAAGGCAAATCCTACAAAGACCTGACAATCTTGTACTAGTCTAGAGTACCCAGGAGCCTACTACGGGCTCTCAGAATCAATAAATATTGCAGCCAATTCCATTGTTTGAAGGTTACTGTTTAGTTAAAGGGGGGAAATGCCAAAGGAGAGTACAACAATTTTGTACAACAATTTATTTATTTAGCAAATTAGATTTTATTATTTATGTAAATTAAATTGAATCTAGATAGTGGATATAAGTGTGTTCTACAACTGCTAACATTTTTGTCATATGTGCTTCATCTATATGTAATATACTCTTTGAAATCAAATAAAAAATGCCATTGATTATAAGACACTCCATTATTTCATGTAACAATAGAAAAAGAGAAAATATTGCTATTTGTTAGATACCACTGATTTCTAAGACATATTCCAATTTCAGGGACGTTAAAATGTTTTTAAAAGGTGTAGCTAAAGAGTATTCTTGGTTGATTTCATTTTCATAAAGTCCTAGATCATACAAATAACTTATGATAAAGTAGATCACACCAGGTGTTCCCTCAGTATGAGGTGGGAGAGGAGATTGACTGGAAAGAGGCAGAAGGAAATGGTCTGGGGAAAATATGTCTTTTATTAGGCTAATGGCATTTGTTAAACTCACTTAACTATAACTCTTAAAATCTGTGCAAAATTCATAATACTATATGTATTATACCTCAATTTAAAAATTAACATACCAAATTAGCTGGGCGTGGTAGCGCGCACCTGTAATTCTGGCTACTCAGAAGGCTGAGGCAGAAGGATTGCTGGAGACAAGCAGGTCGAGGCTGCAGTGGCAGGGAGTGGCCACTGCACTCCAGGTCTGGGCGACAGAGTGAGACTCCAACTGAAACAACAACAACAACAACAACAACAAATTAAAATACCAGGCCAGTCATGGTGGTTCATGCCTATAGTCCCAGCACTTTGGGAAGCTGAGGCAGGAGGATCACTTGAGACCAGCCTGGGCAACAAAAGTGAAACCCTGTCTCTAACAACAACAAAAAAAAATGTGACTAGGAATCAGTACTTTCTTTTTCTTTTTCTTTTTTTTTGCTAGAGCATTTAGAAGTAAATTATAGTAAATTCTTCAGTATGTATCTCCAAAATGAACATTTTATTACATAATTACGAAACTATTATATCACATCCACAAATTTAACAATAGCACCCTAATATTATCCCTAGTCCAAATTCAATTTTCTCTAAATGTAATTGTAGTATATTTTATTATTTTAAAAAAACATTCTATTGTAAAATAAAACACAAATAGAAAAACTACACCAAATACATATATAGTGAATTATTGTAAGGTAGACACCCTTTTAATGACCACTCAGGACTAGAGGTGGAACTTTGCCAGCTACCTCAGAAGCTATCTTTTTTTTTTTTTTTTTTT
>NW_007245730.1:322950-329022 GCF_000164805.1 Carlito syrichta
TTTTTTTATTTATTGTAGAGATGAGGTCTCGCTGCCCAGGCGGGTCTCGAACCCGCGGGCTCAGGCAATCCACTCACCTCAGCCCTCCCAAAGGCGCGGGATTACAGGCTGAGCCACTGAGCCCTGCTTAGAAGCTATCTTACATACCTCATCTCAATCATTCCCACAACCATTCCCACCTCAAAGTGACCAAAATTCTGAACAATTTTCTCTGAGTGTTTGCATACTGATGACAGACTATTTGTTTTTGTGACCGTGAGTGTGCCACTGCCCTCCAGCCTGGGTGACACAGTGAGACTCCAACTCATAAAAAAAAAATAATTATCCAGGCAAGGTGGTGTGTGCCTGTCGTTCTAGCTACTTGGAAGGCTGAGATGAAAGGATCACCTCAGCCCAGCAGGTCAAGGCTGTGGTCACCATGAGGGTACCACCGCACTCCAGCCTTGGTGACAGAGGGAGACTCTGACTCAAAAAAACTGGGAATAGTCATCTGAGAGAAATACATTTCAGAGAAACGGGGTCAGTGAGGGTGGGCATGGTGGCTTACTCCTGTAAACCTAATACTTCTATAAGAAATGAACTCACCTGCCCAAAATCAAAGGATGAACACAGAGATGTGGAATGCAGCAGAAATGAGACTTTAATGATGGTATTGCAGGATTGGATGTCTGGTGAGCAGGCACACCGAAGCAGGAAAAATCAGCACTTTTATCCCTAAAATGTAGATTCCTCTCCCGGTTCCTCACTGGAGGAGTACTGCAGAAGTTACAAGCTTTCCCTTCAGATGCCTACGTGACACATTTTGATTGGCTTACAGAATCATTTCACTTGCATTTCCTATTTGGCGATTGGCTTGCAGAATCATTCTGATTGGATCCCAGCAAACGTTTAAAAAGGAAGCCCACCAAAGTAAAAATCCCACAAAAAGGAAACACAAAGAAGCAGGAAGTGAATCAACAAAAGACAGCACAAAGGATTTAGACACCATCTGAAGAAGCCAAGATAAGCTAGGCTCCAATTTGAAAATAAATCACTTATTTCTCACACTTTGGGAGACTGAGGCAAGAGGATTGTTTGAGCCCACAAGTTTGAGACCAGTCTAGGCAGAGCAGCAAGATCTCATCACACATACACAAAAAAGAAAAAGAAAAAGAAATGGGGTTAGAGTTCTGAAATTAAAAGTTAAGCTCTTGCTTATGTAGTCAGAAAACAAAGTTTAGTAGGATTATAACTTTTTCTATACAGCTGGTTTATAAGTTACAACAAGTTAATTAGTTACATTTTGTTTTCTGGGTGGCTTTTCTTAAAAATTTTATTTTTGAGTCAGAATCTCACTCTTTCACCCAGGCTGGAGTGAAGTGACATGATCACAGCCACCACACCTGCTTGACTCAGGTGATCCTTCTGCCTCAGCTTTCCAAGTAGCTGAAACTATAGGCATGCACTACCACACCTGACTAATTGTTTAGCATGTATTACAAAAGCCAGGCTCGGTGGCTCAGCCTGTAATCCCCTGTAACCCCGTGCCTTTGGGAGGCTGAGGTGAGTGGATTGCTCGAGCCTGCGGGTTCAAGACCCGCCTGGGCAGGGAGACCTCATTTCTACAATAAATCAAAAAATCAGCTGGGCGTGGTAGCGCATGCCTGTAATTCCGGCTACTCGTAAGGCTGAGGTGGAAGGGTCGCCGGAGCCCAGCAGGTCGAGGCTGCGGTGGCCGGGAGCGGCCACTGCACTCCAGTCTGGGCGACAGAGTGAGACTCCAACTCAAAAAAAAAAAAAATGTATTACAGAGAGGAGGTCTCATCAAGTTGCCCATGCTGGTCTTGAACTCCTGGGCTCAGGCAATCTTCTCACCTAGGCTTCTCAATGTGCTGGGATTATAAGCATGAGACACCATGCCCAGCCTTACTTGTTTTCTTTACTTGTTTTCATTTTCTTTCCAATTTAAAAGAGTATATTTAACATCAATGTAAAATGTAAAAGCTATGAAGTTTTTGTGTGAAAAGGCAAGAGGGAAGTTCATCTACAATGAAGATCAACAGTGAAGAGGGAGAGGGTCTTCCCGGGTGCCCTTCAGGTATTTGCAACATTTTACTAAACAGTGTAGGTAAGGAAGAAGACTAATCTATAACCGGAGAAACAGAGGTTATATCTGCCTATGTTACAACTGCCTGTCACCTCACTCACACTCCATAATCACATTCCTTTCAGGCTCAAAATAATTTAGAGTTCCCACAGCTTAGATTTTTGAATTACTTATTTTCATAGATTTTATTGCATGGATTCAGTATTTGTCATTTTTTTTCTCTCACGTCATTTTTCGTTCTTTTTTATTTTCAGTTCTCTTCCTCCCTCCTTCCCTCCTTCTCTTCCTTCCTTCCTTCCTTCCTTTCTTTTTTTCTTTCTTTCTTCCTTCCTTCCTTCCTTCCTTCCTTCCTTCCTTCCTTCCTTCCTTCCTTCCTTCCTTTCTTTCTTTCTTTTTCTTTCGTCAGGGTTTCACTCTGTTGCCTAAGCTGAAGTACAGTGGCACAATCACAGTTCACAACAGCCTCAATCTCCTGGACACATTCAATCCTTTTGTTTTAGCCTCCTGAGCAGCTGGGACCATAGGCGCATGCTACTGTGACTGACTAGCTTTTTGATATTTTGTAGAGATGAGATCTCACTATATTACCCAGGCTGGTCTTGAACTCCTGAGTTCAAGCAATCCTCTTGCCTCAGCCTCCCGAAGTGCTGGGATTACAGGTGTGAGATATGGCGCCTGACCAAACCTCTTTTCTTTACAAAGTATCCAGTCTCGGATATTCCTTCTTATCAACATAAATGGACTAAAACAATTAGTTTTAAGGGTTTATGTTGCCTGGACTGCTCCAACCCCTTCAGATCTGATCAGAGTCTCTTTGTCCTCATCCTGTATTGAAGCATACATAACACCTCCCACTTCAGCTGCTTTTCTCAATCTGGCCCACTATGCCTTCCCATGAAGACTTGCTTGTTGGCCCATTGCATGCACTATTTCTTTCCTCTGCTTTTTCCTGCATAAATATGGGTCATGCAGATTATAGTGGTGATGGTGGTGGTTGTCACCATGCTCTTATATTTTGGAGTTCACGGGAATACCATATAATTTGGCTTTTTTTGTGTTTTTAAATCAGGTTCTCACTCTGTCACCCAGGCTGGAGTGCAGTGGCACAATCATGACTTACCAGTCTCGACCTCTTGGGCTCAAGTGATCCTTCCACCTCAGCCTGCCAAAGTGGAGATGGAATTACTAGGTGTGAGTTACCATGCCTGACCATCTGGCTTTGTTGAAGATGTTATTCATAGGTTTTTGGTTTTACCATCTAGTTGCCTTCCTATTTTTTTTTCTGGGGGAGGATTCAGAGGGATTAAAAACTAACCACTGCTCTGTCTTTCCAGAATTATGGAGAGAAAAAGAGCTAGGAGAGCTCAGAAGGTAAAGTTAACTGTTATATTTGCTCCCATGGCTAGGTCAGAATCATGTGCCTGACCCACACTTAGATGTGAATAGGATGGGTCATTTCCAAGAAGTAAGCTATCTTATAATATTAGAATTCTACATCAAAAGGAGGCAGAACACAAGAGATGTTCACTAAGGTGTTTCTTATAAGGTTTCATTTGAGGGGTTCTATTACTAAAAAAAAAAGTATAAACACACTCACCTAAGACAGTGTAATTACATGATTTGCTCTTTAACTGCAACTTTTTAAAATCAATTTTTTAATTATACGAATAATTTGCAATACTCTCCTTTATAAGAGATTCACACATAGATAAGGATAAAGTCTCCCTGTTCCCAGCTTTTTGTTGATGTCTGACTTTGCCCTATCTTCAGTAGACACTGGACAATGACCCTCTGCCCTGCAGAGATAGCATTTACAGTTATTTTAACATTAACCAAGGAGCAGAAGGAAGTAAAGCAGCAGCAAACAGAACCAAGTAGAGAGATATTTAGCAGATATTTCGTGAAAAATTATATGTGAGGGTGAAGGAGAAAGAGACTTCAAGAATGACTCCTAAGATCTACCTTATATAACAGTCAACTTTAGATCTAGGTGTTTTCTTTTCTTCTTTTTTTTAGTTGGAGTCTCACTCTGTCATTCAGGCTGGAGTGCAGTGGCACAATCACAGCTACTACAGCCTCAACCTGCTAGACTCAGGTGTTCCTTCTGTTTCAGCCTTCCAAGGAGCTGGAACTATAGGTATACACCACCATACTTGGGTAATTTTTTTTTTTTTTTTGAGTCAGAGTCGCACTGTTATCCAGGCTCGAGTGCAATGGCATGCTCACAGCCACTGCAGCCTCAACCTGCTGGGCTCAGGTGATCCTTCTACCTCAGTCTTCCCAGTAGCTGGAACCACAGGTGTGCACCACCATACCTGACTAATTTTTTGATTTATCATAGAGAAAAGATCTCGTCAAGTTGCCCAGGCTGGTCTCAAATCTCTGGGTTCAGGCAAACCTCTTTCCTCCATCTCCCAAAGTGTTGGGATTACAGGCGTGAGCCACCATGCCCAGCACAAGACTAAATATTTTCGTTGCAGGTAACATCTGTCTGCCTTACAACATTCATACCTTTATTAGTCCTGAAAGCCGCCTTGCCTGTAGTCAGGCTGGACTTGAATGGGGAGCCAAAGCAGAGTTCATCTTCCAGAATCCGGGGACAGTGTTCCCAAGGGGTCCACATCTCTTTGCAGCTTGAGAAAACAATGTGATTTTGGTTAAATGATGTCTAAGGAAACATGGTGGTGGCCACTTGGCAGACACACAATAAATACAATATGGTAAATTGAAGCATTCAGAGACTTTCCCATTTCCTTGCTTTGTATTCTATTAAAACCAAGAGTAACCGAAGAAATTTAAAAATTAAAGAGGAGTAGGTTGTAAGAAATTCCAAAAAAGGGAGATTGGCCTCTCTGGTATTAATAAATTACCCTGGACCACCTTAGGGCAGAAAAGACTGACAACATCATATCAGGGAGTCAGATCTCCAAGAACAAGGTAAAAATACTGGGAAAAAGGCAAATACCACTGACAACAGCACTAACCAGACCTAAATGCATTCATGCAAGTGAATCTATTCATGGCAATTCTGAGGGATTGATTGTGCTATGGCCTCTACTTGTATAAAAGTGTAAGCTTAGGAATGAGACTCTTAGAAACATGCTCCTGGCTGTTTCTCTGTTCTTTGGCATGGTGAGGGCCTTGGTTCAAGGTTTCTTTTTTGATCAGCAATCTTACTGTTCATCACAATTTCAGTAACTAATGGGCTTTTTGGCTCAGTTTTCACCAGGCTTATTGAGATTTGAGGATACATTATGATTCAAGTGGCAGAAAACCCTCTTCTTATCGGCTTTTATTTTTTATTTTTTTGAGTTGGAGTCTCACTCTGTCACCCAGAATGGAGTGCAGTGGCCACTCCCGGCCATTGCAGCCTTGACCTGCTGGGCTCCGGCGATCCTTCCACCTCAGCCTTCCCAGTAGCTGGAACTACAGGCGTACGCTACCATGCCCGGCTAATTTTTTGATTTATTGTAGAGATGAGGTCTTGCCAAGTTGGCCAGGCGGGTCTCGAACCCTCGGGCTCAGGCAATTCACTCACCTCAGCCTCCCAAGGCGCGGGATAACAGGCTGAGTCACCAAGCCCAGCTTCTTATCAGCTTTTTTTTTTTTTTTTTTTTTGAGTGTCAGGGACTAAATAGTTAAAGCATGAAACTGTCTACCTAAAAAAGCAGAGTCCAAATAAGAATAGTATGTGTCTTTCAAAGTACAGAAAGTGCTGGTCAAGGACAAAACTAATATGAAATGTTGACAAAATAGTCTGAGTCTGGGTACAGACACTTCTTGATAGAGGGGAAGTTTAATGTTGAAGATTGGGGAAGTCTGGATGCCTGGTTGTAATGTGTTTGTATATAAACTTTGGAATAAAGAGGAACGGGGTCACTCGGGGACTAGCCCCGGTGCCCTCCCTTTGCAGCTAAAGGAGTCTTGTATTCCTTTTAGTCTCCACTCCCTCTTTCATGTACCCCGTTAACTCCGGATGGTCCGGA
>NW_007245730.1:329231-331163 GCF_000164805.1 Carlito syrichta
GCTCAGCCTGTAATCCCGCACCTTTGGGAGGCTGAGGTGAGTGGATTGCCCGAGCCCGAGTATTCGAGACCCACCTGGCCAACTTGGCGAGACCTCATCTCTACAATAAATCAAAATGAACCGGGCGTGGTAGCACGCCTGTAGTTCCAGCTACTTGGAAGGCTGAGACGGAAAGATCGCCGGAGCCCACCAGGTCGAAGCTGTGGTGGCCGGGAGTGGCCACTGCACTCTGGGTGACAGAGTGAGACTCCAACTCAAAAAAAAAAAAAGAAGCCGGGCTCGGACCCCAGCAGGCGAGGCTGCAGTGGCTGGGAGCAGCCACTGCACTCCAGTCTGGGCGACCGAGTGAGACTCCAACTCAATAAATAAATAAATAAATAAATAAATAAATAAATAAATAAATAAATAAATAAATAAATAAATAAATACAGACTGTAAAATCTGAGGAGCTGGCTTGGTGCAGTGGCTCACACCTGTCATTCCAGCACTTTGGGAGGCCGAAGTGAGAGGATTGCCTAAGCTTACAGATTCGAGACCAGCCTGGGCAACATGGTGAGACCTCATCTCTACAATAAACCAAAAAATTAACTCGGCATGGTGTTGCTTGCCTGTGGTTCTAGCTACTTTGAAGGCTGAGGTGGAAGGCTGGCTTGAGCCCAGCAGGTCCTGGCTGCAGTGACCGTGAGCATCACCGGCGTGCCTAGGTGACAGAATGAGACTCTGACTCAAAAAAAAAAAAAAAAAATTCCAAGGAGTTGAGCTGGCCTTGGTATCTATACTGGCTTATCTCCCTGAATTCTGAACTCAGAAATGAACTTTCTTCCCGGTTCCCCGTGTTTCGATGCTCATTGGTAGCAGAGCAGCTGTGTGTTCCACGAACCGTTCCAGTTCCTTATAGTAGTAAAAGAGCTGTAGGGAATTATTGCTGAACTTTCTCCTGTCGCCAAAATCAGGAGAGAACAGAGAACTTCTTTCTTCCCAAGTCCCGTCACAATTCACTGGCTCTTATTGCGTCACAGCCCCAGTCCCAGGTCAGGGGAAGGGTGATGCACAGATAGACTCATATAAGGACTTCACTGTTATAGTTATCAGTAAAGAAAGCAGCTTCTTCAGAACCTTTTGAATGAAGAGGAAGGGAGACGGGAATTAGCCATGGTTAACAGGAGGCATGTGACAAGGTTCAGCATGGCTTAGATGGCACCCCTGTTTAGAGACCGCATATTCCAGCCTGGGCAACTTGGTGAAACCTCATCTTTACAGTAAATAAATAAAAAGTTAGCTGGGTGTGGTGGCACTCCTGTAGTTCCAGCTACTTGGAGGGCTGAGGCAGAAAGGCTGAGGCAGCAGGTCAAGGTTGTGGTGGTCATGATTCTGCCACTGCATTCCAGTCTGGGTGACAGAGTGAGTCTCCGAGTCAAAAAAAAAGCAAAAAAACCCCAAAAGAGCAGCATATCATAGTGATTGTGAGTATGGAATATAAGGCCAAACTACCTGGGTTCTCATATTGGCTTTACCATTCAAGGTCATGTGACCTTGGGCAAGTTACCAAATCGTTCTGTGCCTGAGCTTTCTTGCCTGTACAATGGAGGATAATAGCCTCCTGCTCAGAAAACTATTGTGGCATAAATTTTATTTAATACACATAAAACACTGAGAACACTGACTGGCATGGGACAAGATTAAGTAAGTCTTTGCCATTATTGAGATTTAGTGATTCTTAGGAAAGAGTAGGGAAAATTGCTAATGTGACAAATGCTCAACAAGGGGCAGGGCTCCTTTGGCCTAAGGCGTTGACACAATGGCATGCAGTGAGCTATTTTATCAGTTTATCTGTCTGGGTATGGAATAAGCAACTTTTTTTTTTTTGAGTTGGAGTCTCACTCTGTCACCCAGACTGGAATGCAGTGGCCGCTCCCGGCCACCGCAGCCTCG
>NW_007245730.1:331621-335438 GCF_000164805.1 Carlito syrichta
TTCAACCGGGCTTGGTGGCTCAGCCTGTAATCCTGCGCCTTTGGGAGGCTGAGGTGAGTGGATTGCCTGAGCCCACGGGTTCTAGACCTGCCTGGGCAGGCGAGACCTCATCTCTACAATAAAATCAAAAAATTAGCTGGGCGTGGTAGCGCGCACCTGTAATTCCAGCTACTCGGAAGGCTGAGGCGGAAGGATCGCCGGAGCCCAGCAGGTCGAGGCTGCGGTGGCCGGGAGCGGCCACTGCACTCCAGTCTGGGTGACCGAGTGAGACTCCAACTCAAAAAAAAAAAAAAAAAAAAAATCCTTCTTCCCCAAGGCAGGTCATAGAAACCAAAAACCCTTTTCCCCAAAGCGAGTCTAAAAATAGTCTGTGTAAAAACTGGCCATAAAGACATTATCTGGCCGGGCTTGGTGGCTCAGTGTAATCCCAGCACTTTGGGAGGCCAAGATGAGTGGATTGCCTGAGCCCATGGGTTCAAGACTGGCCCAGGCAACTTGGTGAGACTTCATCTCTACAATAAATCAAAAATTAGTCAGGTGTGGTAATGCATGCCTGTAGTTCCAGCTACTTAGAAGGATGAGGCAGAAAGATCACCGGAACCCAGCAGGTCGACGCAGGATCCCTGAAGCCCAGCAGGTTGACACAGGGGTGACCGTGAGTGTACCACTGCACACCAGCCTGAGCGATGGAGTGAGATTCCAACCCCCCCTAAAAAAAAGACATTATCTGACCTACCTGGTTTGATTGTAGGCCATAAGATCCCCATTCCTGCCCCACACCCAGAAGGAAGGAATGCTGCTTAGAGAGGCTAAAGGGAATCTAGATAGATAGCCCTCACTGGGTTTTCCTCTCCGTCTGTTAGATTATGATCTTTTTTTTTGAGTTGGAGTCTCAATGTGTCGCCTAGGCTTAAGTGTAGTGGCATGCTCATGGTTACTGTAGCCTCAACCTGCTGGGCTCAGGCGATCCTTCCCCCTCAGCCTTCCAAGTAGCTGGGACTACAAGCATGTACCACTACACCCGGCTAATTTTTTTATTTATTGTACAGAGAAGGTCTCTCCATGGCCCAGGCTGTTTTCGAACCCCTAGGCTCAGATAATCCTCTCACCTCGGCCTTCCACAGTGCTGTGATGACAGAAGTGAGCCACTTCAGTGTAGACCATACCTTTTTTGTCCAGTCATATTTCTATACGGCTGTTCGTACTTTGTTGAACCTAAGTATAAAAACAGAAAAATTTCCCTGGATCTTTGGGTCTTCATTCTGTAGATACACATTAAACACATTCATATGCCTTTTCATCAATTAATGTGCTTTTTACGAGGTGATTTTCAGTAAACCTCCCTGTCTCCTTGACCCCTACACATGCTAGGGTGTGGTTTGCCGTGGTCTAGTATGGGGGTGAGGGTCTAGCTGTAGAATTCCATTGGGAGAATCTATTGTGGGGTTTGATTCACAAACATTGTTCCAGAACTTTAGACTGTGGCTCACCATGATTTTGCTTTGCTGCCAGCCTGTGTAGCAGCAACTATTTGAATTTGTGACACTACACACTGATTTATAAACCATTTATAGCGCTCCTCTCCACTTAACACAGCTGTTCCACAAATGGTTCAGGTTGCAGCTAGAGGGGAAACTGGGGACTGCGAGTGAACCTTCTCTAAAATCAAGTGTGAACTGTCCATCTGAATAGTACTTTCTTCCTAAGTCCCAGGCCTCAAACATGGCAATTAAGAGAAGCCTGAGAAGTAAAACAGGCTGTGTTCCAGGTCTTCTTTTCACACCCTAGATGCTGAATTCTCTGTGCCTGTGTCCCGGCCTGGCATCTTATTTCCCTCCACACCCTCCTCCCACCCCTTTCTTAGGAACAATCTCAGATCCTGGCAGCAAATGGTAAGTGAAGCTGGGAATATTTTTATTTTCCACAGACAGGGTTATATAAATCTTCCTGTTTTAAAGTAATTTATTTTGCCATTTACTTCTTTTGTGTGCCTTTAGGAGTCTGCTTGAATTCTGAATGGGCTTGCTGGCTTTGCTCACTGGCTAAAGCAAAGCATATTGATCCCAGTTACTTTGACCCAGGTATTTGCATGTTTACTAAGGGCATACTATGTGGCAGTTGCCCTACCAGATACTGATGCAATTGCAGAGCTCCTCCATATCCTTTTTAGCCAGTTCTGTGTCTAAAACATTCTACTTTTGATATGTCTCCTTTTATTTTCTTTCTTTCCTTTTTTTTTTTTTTTTTGAGTCAGAGTCTCACTCCATCGCCCAGGCTAGGGGGCACACTCACAGCCACCCCAGCTTCAACCTGGTGGGCTCCGGCAATCCTTCTGCCTCAGTCTTCCAAGTAGCTGTAACTACAGGCTCATGCTACCACGCCCGGCTAATTTTTTATTTATTGTAGAGATGAGGTCTCACCAAGTTGCTGGGGCTGGTCTCATACCTGCGGGCTTAGGCAATCCACTCGCCTGGGCCTCCCAAGGTGCTAAGATTACAGGCTGAGTCCACCAAGCCTGGCATATTTTCTATTTTTAAAAAAAGGCATTGGCTTAGCTAAAGGGCCTAGTTCCTATGTAGTTATTTCCTGTTCTGGAGAATTAACGCAGTGAGACTGAGGCTATCAAGTTTCCCCCGAATACATCAGGCTATGCTACATTTCCTTGTTTTCCAAAAAGATTCAGAGGCCAACTTCTTTCTCCCCTTTCTCTTACTAATGCCTTCTCATTTTTCTGAAGTTAGGCCAGTATCATCACTCTGCTGGGAAACTTTTCTGGAGCCCTTTGATTTAGACATTCCTCCCCCAGGCTCCCTAGAGTTCACATTATAATTAGACCATGCTCTTTCTTTTTTTTTTTTCTGAATTGGAGTCTCACTCTGTTGCCCAGGCTGGAGTGCACCGGAGTGCAGTGGCACGCTCATAGCCACCATAGCCTCCACCTGCTGGGCTTAGGCAATCCTTCTGCTTCAGTCTTCCAAGTAGCTGGAACTATAGATGCACGCCACCATGCCTGGCTAAAGTGTCTTTATGAATACAACGGTTTTGGACTAATGCCACTCATTGGGAAGCCGGCTAAAGCTATTGCTGAAGCTATTTACCCAGGGGGAGGGGTAGCCTTAACATACCAATATTTCCCACACCAGAAGGTCCCCCAAGTTTCTATATTCTACAGCCTTCTCTGCAGAGACCCAGACCCTTGGGTTTGCATCTATGTTTGAGTGTCCAGCAATGGGCGCACTAAGGGAGGGCAGCTGGAAGGAGATACAAACAGGAACCTTCTCGGGTACTAGCAGGGGCGAGAGGCCCAGCGACCCAAGTGCTGGGAAACTGGAAAACCCAACAGAGAGCTAATGGGAGCGCTGGCTTTCGCTGGACTGTGAGCAGTGAATGCACAGGGCCAGGTGCACTGGGACTGCTAACAGGCTCTGTGAGCAGCAACACCAGTGGGTCCCAGCTGCCATCTAGTGTCAGATGTCAGCTTTTGCAAGTTGTTTACTGGTTGTTTCCAGCTGGAAGGCTTTTTTGAGGGCCAATTTGAGTGGAAGGGGGAAGATCATTACTCCTACCTTTACATTCAAGAAGAACCTAAAAATCAAACTTTCAACATCATCTGTAAATTAGCTTATTATACATATAATCCCAGACCAAATTGACTGAATGTAGAAAATGGACAGTCATTCCACAACATTAAACAGGTGCTTCATTCCAAAATTCTAGAGTGCTGATTTTATAGCTAGATTAGATAAATAGGAAGACAGGCATTTTTTTTTTTTTGAGTTGGAGTCTCATTCTGTCGCCCAGACTGGAGTGCAGTGGC
>NW_007245730.1:335606-339498 GCF_000164805.1 Carlito syrichta
ACAGGCATTTTCGAAAATGAATCCTGATTGGGCACGGTGGCTCTCGCCTGTAATCCCAGCACTTTGGAAGGCAGAGCAAGAGGATTGCCTGAGTCCAGGGGTTCAAGAACAGACTGGGCAACTTGGTGAGACCTTGTCTCTACAGTAAATCAAAAAAAATTAGCTGGCTATGGTGGCACACCTGTAGTTCCAGCTACTTGGAAGGCTGAGGCGGAACGATCACCTGAGCCCAGCAGATGGAGGCTGTGGTGGCTGTGATCGTGCCACGGCACTCTAGCCTGGATGACAGAGTGAGACTCCAATTAAAAAAAAAAAAAAAAAGGAATCCTGTTATGGTCATATTTATGATTCAGATTTCCGACTGGGGAGAGTTTAATAAAAAGCAATTAACAAGCCGGGCTCGGTGGCTCAGCCTGTAATCCCGCGCCTTTGGGAGGCTGAGGTGAGTGGATTGCCTGTGCCCGCGGGTTCAAGACCCGCCTGGCCAACTTGGTGAGACCTCATCTCTACAATAAATCAAAAAATTAGCCAGGCGTGGTAGCACACGCCTGTAATTCTGGCTACTCGGAAGGCTGAGGCGGAAGGATCGCCGGAGCCCAGCAGGTCGAGGCTGCGGTGGCTGGGAGCGGCCACTGCACCCCAGTCTGGGCGACAGAGTGAGACTCCAACTCAAAAAAAAAAAAAGCAATTAACAACAGTGTGCGAAGGGACCAAAGGAAACAGTTGAAGACCGGGGAAGTAGGCCAGGGCTAGCGACAGCAGGGAGCAGCTACCAAGAGAGGGTTCCTGTGTAAGTGATTTATTACGGAAGTGCTCCCCCGGCTGTGGGAAGTGGAGTGGCGGGGAAGGCAGGCAGGTGTGATCTTAGGCAAAGTCCTGGGGAGGGTAACTTCTGCCTGATCCTGCAGGAGAACTCTGGAGGGAAAATTGCTTCATGTCTGACTGGAGGCAAAGGAAGTTCACACTGAAACTCTTGACCTGTTAGTCCCTGATCACATGGGTAAGCAGGAGGGGAAGCTGGGGTCATCCTCAGGCACTGTGGATTTTCTGCATGTTGGGCTGGACATAGTGGTTCCAGCTCTGAGAGTAGACTACCTGAGCAAAGTCGAGGGTGCTGGGCATTAGGAGAGTACCCTGAGAAGCCGGATGAAGAGACCCACAGGGATGTGGGTAAAGCAAGAACAACTGCTACAAGTGGGAACAGGAGCCAGAGAGATGGGATGCATCCGCTGACAGCTGAAAGAGGAAGACACTGAGACGGAGTGTGGGGTATAAGAGGTTTGCTTAGGGGAGGGTAAAGGTGTGAAAGACAAGGAGGAGGAAGCAGGGTTGGGCAGGGAGAGGCTCAGAACACAATCAGATCTCACATTCTCGGTCAGTACCTTAGGGAGTGGAGCTCTGGAGCAAAAAGATTGCCCATCCAGGAGTTACACATTGGGGTAAAAACATGAGATTCAGGAAACTTCACCCCAAAATATAGCTCCCTGGTATAATGAGTATTTTGAATTTAAAACCCTTAGATATCAACAAGTACTGGAAGAGACTTTTCCCCAACTACAAAATGAAAAAATGAACCCAAGAGGGGAACAATTGTTCCCGCCCCCTTATCTCATTGTCCATAGGAGAAAGAAGACCAAACAGGTAACCACACTTGAACAGACCCTTTTTCAAGATAATGACTCTCCCCAAGGATCATTTACATTCCCAAAGATAACTATTTACAAGTTAATTTCTGGTCAGAATCCAATCAATCTTTTTAGTAATCATTTGTTACCCCTCAGTACAATTCCTCTCCTCCCCTCTCCCATAACCTGTCTTGCCAGAATCCAAGCCCCATTCTTTGTTACCTCAAGATAGCACCTGTGTATACACATTAAATAAATCTGTATGCCTTTTATCCTATTAATCTGCCTTATTGTGAGTTGGTTTATCAGAGAAGTTTTGGGGGCCAGAGGCCTTGCCCCCCTGTTCAATGACCTTGCTATGTCCAGTCGTGGGCTGATGGTTTACTGAGCTGGGCATGGACTCTGAGGTGTACAGCTGGAGGCTGTCAGCTGTGTTCTTTGCATCTGAATGGCAAGTTATTTCTTTTTCTTTTGAGTTGGAGTCTCACTCCGTTGCCCAGGCTGGAGTGCAGTGGAACGCTCACGGCCACCGCAGCCTAGACCTGCTGGGTTCAGGTGATCCATCTCAGCCTTCCAAATAGCTGGAACCACAGGCACACACCACTACTCCCAGCTTTTTTTTTTTTTTTTTAATTGTAGAGACAAAGTCTCACCAAGTTACCCAGGCTGGTCTTGAAACTCTGGACTCAGGCAATCCTCTCGCCACCACCTCCCAGGCAAGTTATTTCTGAAGAAAGAACCAAATGGAGCATCTTCCAGGTTGCCACTCTTCATGAAATGCAGCATATTTGGTGTTGGGCATCCTTCCAACACCAACAAGGAAGATCTTACCTGCAAGGGGTTCAGAAATGAGGAGCACATAGAGAAATGGGGCCCCGGTGGCTCTGTGAGTGCATCTATCAAGCTGTGCCTGAAGTCCATCTGACTCTTGACTTTTTGGTTATATGAGCCAGTAAATACTTGGTTAAGTCATTTTGAGTTGTGTTTTCCATTTCAGCAAAGTTTCTAATTCCTGATTTATATTATCCCTAACCTTCACATGCTTTAACTGTCAAATGGGATTCATGATTCCACCTTGCAGGGCTTGGGGAGGAAGAGAAACAATTTTTTTTTTTTTTTTTTAGTTGGAGTCTCACTCTGTCACCCAGGCTGGAGTGCAGTGGCATGCTGATGGCCACCACAGCCTTGAACTGCTGGCCTCAGTCTTCCAAGTAACTGGAACCACAGGTGTGCACCACCACACCCAGTTGATTTATTTTTATTATTATTATTTTTTATTGTAGAGACAAGGTCTCACCATGTTGCTCAGACTGGTCTTGAACCCCCTGGGCTCAGGCAATCCTCTCACCTCAGCCTCCCAAAGTGCTGGGATTACAGGTATGAGCCACCGCTCCCAGCTTATTTTTATTTTTTTAGAGACAGGATCTCCCTCTTTCATCTAGGCTGGAGTGCAGTAGTGTATTCATAGCTGCATCCTAAAACTCCTGGGCTCAAGGGATCCTCCTGCCTCAGTCTTTTGGGTAGTTGGGACTACAAGCATGCACCACCACTCCTGTTAATTTTTTTTTTGGTAGAGACAGTGTCTTGCTATGTTGCCCAGGCTGGTTTTGAACTCTTGGCCACAAGCGATCCTCCTGCCTTGGCCTCCCAAAGTGCTGGGACTAGAGGCATAAGCCACATGCCTGGCCTGGACAATTATTTGAAGAGTATTCATTTGTGAAAATATGTAAAATTTGTAACAAAATAAAAGGAATAAACAAGCAATGACCACACTTGCAGCAGCATTGTCATGATTCCAGTTTTTTGGGGGAAAGACAAGGAGGAATCTTATTTATAACCTCTTATTTATAACTCAGGATCTATTTTTGGAAAGAAATGGGAAATTTTATATTTTAAAGATCTGCTAAACTTCCTGCTGTTCTTCTCCCACCAAAAGGTAAACGCTTTAAAAGTCTCATCAGAAAAGACTATGTTCTCGTGCTTTGGGAGGCTGAGGTGAGTGGATTGCCTGAGCCTGCCGGTTGGAGACCCCCTGGGCAACTTGGCGAGACCTCATCTCTACAATAAATCAAAAAAGCTCAGCCTGTAATCCCGCACCTTTGGGAGGCTGAGGTGAGTGGACTGCCTGAGCCCACGGGTTCGAGACCCGCCTGGGCAGCGAGACCTCATCTCTACAATAAATCAAAAAATTGTAATTCCGGCTACTCAGAAGGCTGAGGCGGAAGGATCACCGGAGCCCAGCAGGTCGAGGCTGCGGTGGCTGGGAG
>NW_007245730.1:339674-342270 GCF_000164805.1 Carlito syrichta
AAAAAAAAAAAAAAATCAGCCGGGCATGGTAGTGTGCGCCTGTAATTCCAGCTACTCGGAAGGCTGAGGCGGAAGGATCGCTGAAGCCCTGTGGGTCGAGGCTGCAGTGGCCGGGAGCAGCCACTGCACTCCAGTCTGGCAGTCTGGGTGACAGAGTGAGACTCCAACTCAAAAAAAAAAAAAAAAAAAAGAAAGAAAGAAAAGACTATGTTCTGAATGTTAAAACAATGACAGAGGAGAGGAGGAGGCTGCTGTCTCTCATTTCTTCCAAACAGCCTGAGGAAGCTCAGGTGCTAATTACAAGAGAGAGCAAAAAGAGGCTTTAAATAGCCATTTTGGTTCAAGTTCTTAATGCCTGTTTTTGTTTTTGTTGTTTTTGCTTTTGTTGTTGGTTTTTTGTTTTTTGTTTTTTTTTTTTGAGTCAGAGTTTCACTGCCCAGACTGGAATTCAATGGCATGCACACAGTCACAGTAGCCTTGACCTGCTGGGCTCAGGTGATCCTTCCTTCCACCTCAGCCTTCCAAGTAGTTGGAACCACAGGCGTGTGCCACCACGCCCAGCTAATTTTTTTTGTGTGTGTGTGGGAGTGCAGTGGCTGCTCGCAGCCACCGCAGCCTTGGTTGGAGTCTCACTCTGTCGCCCAGACTGGAGTGCAATGGCTGCTCGCAGCCACCGCAGCCTCGACCTGCTGGGCTCCAGCGATCCTTCCACCTCAGCCTTCCAAGTAGCTGGAACTACAGGCATGCACTACCACGACCGGATAATTTTTGATTTATTGTAGAGATGAGGTCTTGCCAAGTTGCCCACACGGGTCTCGAACCCACGGGCTCAGGCAATCCACTCACCTCAGCCTCCCAAAGCGCTGGGATTACAGTCTGAGCCACCAAGCCTGGCAATGCCTGTTATTAAAGAAGCTCCTGCCTGATCTAATTGCATGCTGTGAGACTAGAACATCTTCAGCCACTTGAACAGTACACATCAAAGATCTTGAGCAAAGAAATAGTATCAAAAGCCAGTGACAAGTGGGCTCCCAAGTTTCCAAGATGGCATACTCTCAAGGCTACTGGCAGGAGGCCTTGATTCCTTGCCACGGCCTATACATAGGGTGTTCTCATAACATGTCAGTTGGCTTTCTTCCAGATGAAGTGATTCAAGAGAGATAGTAGGAGTAAAGTTGTCATAACTATTGTGACCACATGTTGTCACAGACCATCATGTCTACTATAATTCCGTTTATTAGAAGTCCAGCCCATATTCAAGGATAGGAGAATTAAGCTCCACTTCTTGAAGGGAAGCACATGAAAAGATTTGTGGATGTCTTTTAAAACCACCACAGCTGAGTGTGGTGGCTCACACCTGTAATCCTAGCACTTTGGGAGGCTGAGGCGAAAGAATTGCCTGAGTCCAGGAGTTTGAGATTAGCCTGCACACCATAGCAAGATCTTGTCTCTACAAAAGATCAAAAAATTATAGCCGGGCTCGGTGGCTCAGCCTGTAATCCCGCGCCTTTGGGAGGCTTTGGGAGGCGGGTTCGAGACCTGCCTAGGCAGCGAGACCTCATCTCTACAATAAACCAAAAAATCAGACGGGCGTGGTAGCGCGCGCCTGTAATTCCGGCTACTCGGAAGGCTGAGGCGGAAGGATCGCCGGAGCCCAGCAGGTCGAGGCTGCGGTGGCCGGGAGCGGCCACTGCACTCCAGTCTGGGCGACAGAGTGAGACTCTAACTCAAAAAAAAAAGAAAAGTTACAGTAAAGATACAGTATTGTGCCGGGCTCGGTGGCTCAGCCTGTAATCCCGCGCCTTTGGGAGGCTGAGGTGAGGGGATTGCCTGAGCCTGCGGGTTCGAGACCCACCTAGGCAACTTGGCGAGAACTCATCTGTACAATAAATCAAAAAATCAGCTGGGTGTGGTAGCGCATGCCTGTAATTCCAGCTACTTGGAAGGCTGAGGTGGAAGGATCGCCGAAGCCCAGCAGGTCGAGGCTGCGGTGGCCAGGAGCAGCCACTGCACTTCAGTCTGGGCAACAGAGTGAGACTCCAACTCAAAAACAAAAAACAAAAAAACTATACTTTTTGCCAGTGCAGTGACTCACACTTGTAATCCCAGCACTTTGGGAGGCGGAGGCAAAAGGACTGCCTGAGCCCAGGAGTTCGAGACTAGCCTGGGTAACTTGGTGAGACCTCATTTCTACAATAAATTAAAAAATTAGCCAGGTGTGGGAGCATGCACCTGCCAGCTACTTAGAAAGTTTTTTTTGTTTGTTTGTTTTTTGTTTTTTTGAGTTGGAGTCTCACTCTGTCGCCCAGACTGGAGTGCAGTGGCCGCTCCCGGCCACCACAGCCTTGACCTGCCGGGCTCCGGCAATCTTTCCGCCTCAGCCTTCCAAGTAGTTGAAACTACAGGCGTGCACTACCATGCTACTTAGAAAGTTGAGGTGGAAAGATTACCTAAGCACGGTAGGTAGAGATTGCAGTGGCTGTGAGTGTGCCACTGAACTCCAGACTGGACAGCAGAGTGAGACATCTACTCAATTAAAAAAAAAAAAGCTGGGCTTGGTGGCTCAGCCTGTAATCCTGCGCCTTTGGAGGCTGAG
>NW_007245730.1:343272-345955 GCF_000164805.1 Carlito syrichta
CAAAATCCCAGCACTTTGGGAGGCCAAGGCTAGTGAATTGCCTGAGCCGACAGATTCAAGACCAGCCCGGGCAACTTGGTGAGACCTCTACAATAAAGCAAAAATTAGCTGGGTGTGGTAGTGTGCACCTGTAGTTCCAGTTACTTGGAAGGCTGAGGCAGAAGGGTTGCTGGAGCCCAGCAGGTGGATGCTGGGGCGGCCGTGAGTATGCCACTGCACTCCAGCCTGGGTGATGGAGTGAAACTCCAACTCAAAAAAAAAAAATTTAACTAGTACTCTATGGGAGAAATTGTTGGAAATGGCCACTTGGGAGGATGAGTATGAATTTTGAAAATACATCATCAGTTCATTTTGGATAAAAGATAAGAGTGAATACCTTGAATTAACTGCAGTCGCTTTAAATCTATTTTTCCATTCCTATTAGCGATTTCCATGAATCTGGTTTTGTTACCATGAAACTATAGCAGACTTTAGACATAAATTTTCCCCAGCAGGTAGTGCTATCGTCAATCCAACCTATTTCGATATAGGCACATCAGATTTTACTGCACTTCACTTTATTACACTTTGCATATATTGAACTTTTCACCAATTGAAAGTTTGTGGCAACTGTGTTGAGCAGGACTACTGGTACCATTTTTCTTTTCTTTTTTTTTTTTAAGTCAGGGTCTCAGCCCAGGCTGGAGTGCAGTGGCACGATCATGGCTTACCACAGCCTTGACCTCCTGGCCTCAGGTGATCCTTCTACCTCAGCCTCCTGATTAGATGGGACTACAGACATACATCAACAAGCCTTTTTTTTTTTTTTTTTTTTGAGTTGGCGTCTCACTCTGTCGCCCAGACTGGAGTGCAGTGGCCGCTCCCAGCCACTGCAGCCTCGACCTGCTGGGCTCTGGCGATCCTTCCGCCTCAGCCTTCCGAGTAGCCGGAATTACAGGCGCGCGCTACCACGCCCGGCTGATTTTTGATTTATTGTAGAGATGAGGTCTCGCCTGCCCAGGCAGGTCTCGAATCCGCGGGCTCAGGCAATCCACTCACTTCAGCTTCCCAAAGGCGTGGGATTACAGGCTGAGCCACCGAGCCCGGCTAACAAGCCTATTTTTTTCTTTATTTTTTTTGCAGAGATGAGGTCTCACTATGTTGCCCAGGCTGGTCTCGAACTTCTGGGCTCAAGCTTCCTTTTTTGCCTTGGCCTTCCAAAGTGCTGGGATTACAGGTGTGAGCCATCATGCCCAGCCTTGGTGACATTTACTCACTTGGTTTCTTTGCGCCACATTTTGGAAATTCTTCCAGTATTTCAAACCTTTTCATTATTATTATATCTGTTATGTTGGTCTGTGATCAGTGATCATTGACATTACCATTGTATGTGTTTTGTGGCACTGTGATCACATCCATATATGAGGGGGAAACCCCCAAAAAACAGAATTATCTTTTGGAAGGCAGACCCCCTGTAGTACAGGCTTCTTCACTAGGTAAGTGTTCTAGGAGCACACTGGTATTAGCATACTATCTGGTGTTGTTGTGAGAGGCTGAGTTGGGCTTCAGTGAATTTTGGGGGGAGATTCTTTCAATGTATTTGCCCATTTTATTGTATTGTATTTTGAGTTGGAGTCTCACTCTGTCGCCCAGGCTGTAGTGCAGTGGCACACTCACGGCCACCACAGTTTCGACCTGCTGGACTCAGGCGATCCTTCCACCTCAGCCTTCCAAGTAGCTGGAACCACAGGCACGTGCCACCATGCCCGGCTAATTTTTGATTTATTGTGGAGAAGAGCTCTCTCCAAGTTGCCCAGGCTGGTTTCAAATCTGTGAGCTCAGGTAATCCTCTCACCTCGGCCTCCCAAAGTGCTTAGATTATAGGTGTGAGCCACTGCACCTGGCTGCCCATTTTATGGTGGGTGATTTATGAGCATACCTGTCCACACCACACTTAGGGTTGAGTGGATTTTGACCAACAATGGCATGACCCCTGTGCTCCCTCTGTGCTCCACTCTCCCTATTCACCTGATTTCACCCCAAGCAGCTGTTTTTGGAAAAGGGTCCTCAAAGGGAAACGTTTTGCTGATGTGGAAGAGCTGAAACAAAAATAGCAGAAGCACTCATAGACATCAAAACTGATGAGTTCAGGCCGGGCACAATGACTCAGCCTGGAATCGTAGCACTTTGGGAGGTCGAGGCAAGAGGATTGCCTGAGCCTGGGGTTTCGAGACCAGTCTGCGCAACTTGGTGAGACCTCTTCTCTACAATAAATCACAAAACTAGCCAGGCATGGTAGCGTGCATCTGTGGTTCCAGCTGCTTGGAAGGCTGAGGGAAGGATTGCCTAAGCCCAGCAGGCTGAGGCTGCAGGGGCCATGAGTATGCCACTGCACTCCAGCCTGGGCAACAAGAGTTAGACTCCAACTAAAAAAAACAAAACAAAACCACACACACACAAAAACTGACGAGTTCAAAAACTGTTTTGAACAGTGGGAAAAAAAAGTCTTGATAGGTGTATTGCACCTAACGGAGAGTACTTTGAAGGTGACTGAAGTTTAAACACGTAAGAATAAATATAGCTGGGCTCGGTGGCTCAGCCTGTAATCCCGCACCTTTGGGAGGCTGAGGTGAGTGGATTGCCTGAGCCTGCAGGTTCGAGACCCGCCTGGGCAGCGAGACCTCATCTCTACAATAAATCAAAA
>NW_007245730.1:345975-350109 GCF_000164805.1 Carlito syrichta
CACTCCAGTCTGGGCAACAGAGTGAGACTCCAACTCAAAAAAAAAAAAAAAAAGAATAAATACACAATTTTTTATAAATACATTCTGCTTTTTTGGGGTCACCCTTGTAAGATGACAAACTTAATGGATACATGTCTGTGTTCTGACTGCTCTACCAACTGGCTGTTCCCCTGTAATCTCTCCCTCTTGAGTTTCCCTATTGTCTGAGACACAACAATATCAAAATTAGACCAGTTAATAAGCCTACAAATGACCTCTAAGTGTTCAATTGAAAGGAAGAGTTGCACATCTCTCAGTTTATTTTTTTTCATTTTTTATTTTTTGAGTTGAAGTCTCACTCTGTCGCCCAGACTGGAGTGCAGTGGCCACTCCCGGTCACCACAGCCTTGACCTGCTGGGCTCCGGCGATCCTTCCGCCTCAGCCTTCTAAATAGCTGGAACTACAGGCACGCGCTACCATGCCTGGCTGATTTTTGATTTATTGTAGCGATGCGGGCTCGCCAAGTTGCCCAGGCGGGTCTCGAACCCACGGGCCCAGGCAATCCACTCACCTTAGCCACCCAAGGCGCGGGATTACAGGCTGAGCCACCGAGCCTGTCTTCTCACTTTATTTTTATTTTTATTTTTAAAAACTATTTTAATTTTTATTTTTTGAGTTGGAATCTCACTCCATTGTCCAGGCTGGAGTGCAGTGGCACACTCAGGGCCACCCCAGCGTCAACCTGCTGGGCCCCGGTGATCCTTCCAACTCAGCCTTCCAAGTAGCTGGAACTACAGGTGTGCGCTACCATGCCCAGCTGATTTTTGATTTATTGTAGAGACGAGGTCTCGCCAAGTTGCCCGGGCTGGGCTTGAACCCATGAGCTCAGACAATCCACTTGCTTCAGCCTCTCAAGGTGCTGGGATTATAGGTTGAGCCACCGAGCCTGGCCACATCTCTCACTTTATTTTTTTTTTTTGAGTTGGAATCTCACTCTGTCGCCCAGACTGGAGTGCAGTGGCCGCTCCCAGCCACCGCAGCCTCGACCTGCTGGGCTCTGGCGATCCTTCTGCCTCAGCCTTCCAAGTAGCCAGAATTACAGGCATACGCTACCACGCCCGGCTGATTTTTTTATTTATTGTAGAGATGAGGTCTTGCTGCCCAGGCGGGTCTCGAACCCACGGGCTCAGGCAATCCACTCACCTCAGCCTCCCAAAGGCGCGGGATTACAGGCTGAGCCACTGAGCCCGGCTACATCTCTCACTTTAATCAAAAGCTAGAAATCATTAAGCTTAGCAAGAAAGGCATGTTAAAATCTGAGACAGGTTGACAGCTAGGCATCTTGAGCAAGCAGTCAACCAAGTTGTGAATGCAAAGAAAAGGTTCTTGAAAGAAATTAAAAGTGCTACCTCCAGGTGTGGTGGCATGTGCTTGCAGTCCCAGCTACTTGGGAGGCTGAGGCAGGAGGATTGCTTGAGTCCAGGAGTTTGAGGGTGTGTTGAGCCAAGATCATGCCACTGCTCCAGCTTGGGTGAGAGTGAAATTTTGTCTCAAAAAAAGGCCAAGCATGGTGGTTCACACCTGTATCCAGCACTTTAGGAGGCTGAGGCAGGAGGAATACTTGAGCCCAGGAGTTCAATACTAGTCTGGGCAACACAGCAAGACACTGTTTCTACAAAAGATAAAAAAATTAGCCATGCGTGTTGTTGCGTGCCTAAAGTCCCAACTACTTGGGACACTGAGGCAGAAGGATTGCCTGAGCCCAGACAGCTGAGGCTGCAATGAGACATAATTGCACCATTGCACTCCAGCCTGGATGACAGAGTAAGATTCTGATCAAAATAAAATAAAATATGGCCAAGCATGGTGGCTCACGCCTTTGGGAAGTGGAGGTGAGAGGATAGCTGGGCATGGTGGTACACGCCTGTAGTTCCAGCTACTTGGAAGGATGAGGCAGAAAAATGGCCTGAGCCCAGGAGGTCGAGGCTGTGGTAGTTGTGAGCATGCCATGGCACTCCAGCCTGGATGACAGAGACTCTAACTCAAAATAATAATAATAATAAATAAAAATAAGATAAAATAACAATAATAAAAATAAAAAATAAAAGTGCTACTCCAGGGAACATATGGATGATTAGAAATTGAAACACCCTTATTGCTGATATGGAGAAAATTTTAGTGGTGTGGATAGAAGATGAAACCAGACACCACATTTCCTTAAGCCAAAACCTAATCCAGAGCAAAGCCCTAACTCTCTTCAATTCTACAAAGACTGAGAGAAGTGAGGAAGCTGCAGAAGAAAAGTTAGAAGCTAACAGAGGTAGGGTCATGAAGTTCAAAGAAAACGCCTTCTCCATAACATGTAAGTACAAGGAGAAGCTGCAGCCAGTTATCCAGGAACTCTAGTTAAGATAATTGATGAAGATTACACTAAACAACAGATTTTTTTTTTTTTTTTGGAGTCAGAGTCCTACTGTCACCCAGGCTGGAGTGCAGTGGCACGCTCAGAGCCACCGCAGCCTTGACCTCTGGGCTCAGGCGATTCTTCTGCCTCAGCCTTTCAAGTAGCTGGAACCACAGCGCACGCTGCTACTCCCAGCTAATTTTTTGATTTATTGTAGAGACGAGGTCTCACCAAGTTGCCCGGGCTAGTCTTGAACCCCTGGGCTCAGGTAATCCTCTTGCCTCAGCCTCCCAAAGTGCTGGGATTACAGGCGTGAGCCACCACACCCGCCTGGGCAACTTGGCGAGACCTCATCTCTCCAATAAATCAAAAATCAGCCGGGCGTGGTAGCACGCGCCTGTAATTCTGGCTACTGGGAAGGCTGAGGAGGAAGGATCGCCAGAGCCCAGCAGGTCGAGGCTGCGGTGGCCAGGAGCGGCCACTGCACTCCAGTCTGGGCGACAGAGTGAGACTCCAACTCAAAAAAAAAAAAAAAGCCAGGTATGGGAGCACATGCCTATAGTCTCAGCTACTCAGAAGGCTGAAGCAGAAAGATCACCTAAGCCCAGGGGGTTGAGGCTGCGGTGAGCCATGATTGTGCCACTGAACTCCAGCCTGGGTGACAGAGTAAGACCCTGACAAAACAAAACAAAATGAACACTCACACTTCATGGGACAAGGTTAAAAATATCAACATTAACAGGAGTTTGGGAGAAGTTGATTCCAACCCTCATGGATGAGTTTGAGAGGTCCAAGACTTCAGTGGAGAAAGTCACTGCAGATGTTGTAGAAATAGCAAGAGAAACAAGTGAAGCCTGAAGATGTGACTGAATTGCTACAATCTTATGTTAAACTTGCAAGAATGAGCAAAAAAAAGAAGTTTTTTGAGATGAAATCTACTCCTGGTGAAGATGTTGTGAACATTGTTGAAATGACAAGAATTTAGTATATTACATAAACTTAGTTGATAAAGCAGTGGCAGAGTTTGAGAGGACTGAGTTCAATTATTTTTTCTTTTTCTTTTGAGTTGGAGTCTCCCTCAGGCTGGAGTGCTTGGCATGACCATGGTTCACTGCAGCCTCTCCTCCTGGGCTCAAGTGTTTCTCTGGCCTCAGCCTCCCAAGGAGCTAAGACATGTGCCACCACACCCAACTAATTTTTTTTATTTTTTGTAGAGATGAGGTCTCACTATGTTGTCCAGGTTTGTCTTGAACTCCTGGGTTCAAGTGATTCTCCCACCTCGGCCTCCCAAAGTGCTGAGATTATAGGCCTGAGCTACTCCATGCCGGGCCTTGACTTTAATTTTGAAAGTTCTACTGTGGGTAAAGTGCTAACAAGCAGCATTGCATGCTACAGAGAAATCTTTCATGAAAAGAAGAATTAATCGTTGGGACGAACTTCATTGTTGTTTTAATAAATTACTACAGTTACAGCAGCCTTCAGCAACCATTACCCTTATTAATCAGCAGCCATCAACATCAAGGCAAGACTTTCCACCAGCCAAAAGATTAGGACTTCCTCAAGGCTCAGATTATTGTTAGCAATTTTTAGCCATAAAGTATATTTTATTTTGAGTTGTAGTCTTGCCCAGGCTGGAGTTCGGAGTTCGGTGACCCAATCACAGCTCACCTCCTAGGCTCAGGTGATCCTTTCACCTCAGCCTCCCGAGTAGCTGGGATTACAGGAGCATGCCACCATGCACTAATTATAT
>NW_007245730.1:350177-350943 GCF_000164805.1 Carlito syrichta
TATATATATATATATATATATATATATATATATATATATATAATTTTTTTTTTTTGAGTTGGAGTCTCACTCTGCCGCCCAGACTGGAGTGCAGTGGCCGCTCCCGGCCCCTACAGCCTCGACCTGCTGGACTCAGGTGATCCTTCTGCCTCAGCCTTCCAAGTAGCTGGAATTACAGGCGCGCGCTACCATGCCCAGCTCATTTTGATTTATTGTAGAGATGAGGTCTCACCAAGTTGCCCAGGCGAGTCTCGAACCCGCGGGCTCAGGCAATCCACTTACTCAGCTTCCCAAAGCATGGGATTACAGGCTGAGTCACCCAGCCCAGCTATTTATTTATATTTTTTGTAGAGATGTGGTATTGCTATTTTGCTCAGGCTGGTCTCGAACTCCTGTACTCAAGCAAATCCTCCTGTCTTGACTTCCTGAAGTTCTTGGATTATGGGATTACAGGCATTAGCCACCGTGCCTGGCTCCATAAAGTATTTCATTATTTTATTTATTAATTTGTTACATTTATCAATTTATTTATTCATTTATGTATGTATGTATGTCAGAGTCTCACTTTGTCACCCAGGCTGGAGTGCAGTGGCACGCGGCTCACGGCCACTGGAGCCTGACCTGCTGGGCTCAGGTGATCCTTCCTCCTCAGCCTTCCAGGTAGCTGGAACTACAAGCGTGTGCCACCACCCAGCTAATTTTTTTTTTTGAGTTGGAGTCTCGCTCTGTCGCCCAGACCGGAGTGCAGTGGCCGCTCCCGGCCACC
>NW_007245730.1:351273-352016 GCF_000164805.1 Carlito syrichta
CGGTCGAGGCTGCGGTGGCCGCGAGTGGCCACTGCACTCCAGCCTGGGTTACAAAGTGAGACTCCAACTCAAAAAAAAAAAAAAAATTAAGCTATGTACATTGTTTTTTAGACGTAATGCTGCAGCACACTTAATAGACTTGAATATAATGTAAACATAACTTTTACATGCACTGGGATATCTTTTGTTCATCTTTATAATTTCCTTTTTAAAGTAATGCTTTAATTTAGTAAGTATCAACGCACGGATTGAAACAACAGCAACAACTGGTCCCTAATCATGGACTGCGAGTAGCACTGGTCTACCTAGCTAGACAGTTCCTTGAAGGCTCCATTTTACTCGTTTATCTGACAGTGGGTCTTAGGCGATTAGCTATAGAATAAATAAATCCATTTTCAGTCTCTGCTATTGGGTCCAGGGCTTTCATCACATGTCTGTCTTAATTCCTCAATGACTAGCTTTGCTGCCATTTACCATCATTTATTAAATGGGCGCCCCTTCGCCACTCCGCTCCCTTCGACTCGCGTTCTCATTCACGGAGGGGGCGTGCCCAGCACCACCGCTCGCCCTACGTGTGAGTTCGTTGGTGTAGTTCGACGTCCGTTACTGCGGAGTCCCGGCCAAGCCACGCCCCCACACCGTCGGCTCAGCCCGGAGGAGGCGTGGCCATGGTCACACCAGGCTGTGCCGGTCGTCTTCTCTCGTGAGATTCTGGCGAGCTCGCAGGCGGGCGGGGCGTGGGG
>NW_007245730.1:352197-358818 GCF_000164805.1 Carlito syrichta
CGACGAGGGAGAGGAGCATGTCTGCAACTCGAGCCAAGAAAGTGAAGATGGCCACCAAATCGTGCCCCGAGTGCGACCAACAGGTGGGCGCCGGGGGTCGGGCTCGCCAACGGCGCGGCGGGTGCAGGCGGGTGGGCAGCAGTGGGCCGCGATCCAGCGGCGTCAGACGGGCCTCGGGTCCCGCTGTCCTGGCCCAGCCGCGGTGACGGGAGTGTCTCGTGGGGCGTGGTGGGCGTCTGGGGGCCTTCGGGGTCGCCTCGCCGGCTGCACGGATAGCGGTGGGACGGGCACGGCGCTGCCGCCCCCTGGGCCGCGACGAGCCTCCCCGGGGTGCCCGTCTCCGCCCGGCCCGGCCCGGCCCGAGAGCCCCTCCCGCCGCTCCCGGCTGCTTTGTTCCCATCTCGGGTGTGCTGGGTCCCCCGAAACTGTCGCCTCCGCGCCGGGCGGACGCTGGGCCGTGGCTGGAGGGGCCGCGGAGTGACGATTTCAGTTTTCGGCGGATTGAGATCCCCCCACGTATTATGTTTTTGATGTAAAATAGCGAGTTCTGCCTTTACGTTGTTGGAGTGGCCCCCGGTTGAGTGTCGTCCCCGCGCAGCCCTCCCCTGCGGGATCCGCTGTTGGAGCGCAGCGTGTCTGCTTCCAGGTCCGCGAAATACATATGTTGCACACACCGAGATGCACACGCAGTGCATATGCAGCCTGTGGGTTGGAAACGACTCCTTTGTACACCGAGTTATGGTGTCAGCATCGCAGTTTGAAACATCATTTAGCGTTTCTGGCGTTGAAGCGCGCGCCCCATTCGCTCCTAGAATAATGGACGTTCCTCCGAGCCTAACGAGTTAAAACTCATCGGATCAGAAGCGTCAGGAGGACCCTCATCTAGCGCCAACGTACCGATCTGGGGGTACATTTTTTCCTTTTCCACTGAGTGAATATTTTCAAAATGACTACCTCACTCTCCTTCCCCCTCCTTCCGTCCCCCCCGCCCCAGAGTAGTTTGAAACGACTGGAGACGTTTTAAAATAAGCTGGTTTTAGGGTATTCTTTAAGGAGAAATCTTGTGGATTGGTGAAGTCTTGTGACAAAAATATGTTACATGTTTTGTTTTGGTTTTTTTGAGTTGGAGTCTCCCTCTGTGGCCCAGACTGGAGTGCAGTGGCCGCTCCCGGCCACCGCAGCCTCGACCAGCTGGGCTCCGGCGATCCTTCCGCCTCAGCCTTCCACGTAGCTGGAACTACAGACGCGCGCTACCACGCCCGGCTGTTTTTTTGATTTATTGTAGAGATGCGGTCTCGCCTGCCCAGGCGGGTCACGAAATGTTACATGTTTTATTCAACGATCTCTATGGGCAGTGGTAAAATTGCTGATCCGCGAAAGGTGCCAGAACAGTTTATTGAACTATGCTAGTGTGCAGTATAAAAACAGATCATATTTTCCAAAGTAAAGAGTTACTTTCATTCTTACCAATAAGCTAAATTTGTTAAATTTTGACAGAATTGGACTTTGTGCTGTGCCTCTTTGCTGGAGAGCATTTTAGTGTTTAAATCATCTCCACTCATTTTGGTTAATGGTGCAGATGTGTAATGTTTCCATGGTGTGTGTTATGCATTCCAGTTTCTTAGGGTACAAGTCACTGCAAATCCTGATCTGGTTCTAATTGGCCTAAAGCAAACTTTTTGGGAAAATAACCGGTTTATAATATCCTGGCTAAATAAAGACCAAATAAACTTGTAAGAGTCCCTGAAACTGTCCAACAAAACATGATGAACATTTATTTGGGAAGATCACATTAATTTTTGTTATACACCTCTACCACTTCCATGTATGGATATTTTGTATAAAATCAGCTGTATCTTAATCTGCTCTGGCTGCCATAACAAATTACCATAGACTGGGATGGCTTAAACAACAGAAGTTTGTTTTCCCACTGTTCTGGAGGCTGGAGTCTAAGATAAGGGTGCCAGCATATTTTATTCTGGTGAGGGCTCTTCCTGGCTGGCAGATAGTTGTCCGTCCTCTTGTCCTCACTAGCAGAGGGAGAGGGTCAGGCTCTCTTGTCTCTTATAAAGTCACTGATCCCATCATGAGAGTCTCACCCTCTTGCTTCATCTAAACTTAATTATCTCTCAAAGACCCCATCTCCAGATACAATCACATTGGGGATTAGGGCTTCAAAATGTAAATTTTGGGAGGAAACAATTCAGTCTGTAGCAAGCTAGTACATAATTTAAATTTTGGTTTGTTTTGTCACTTATTCTAAATGCTTCAGTGAATATACCATACATGAGGACTAATTAAAAGTTTTGGTTATTCTTTTTGTTTTGTTTTTTGAGTTGGAGTCTCACTCTATCTCTCAAGCTGGAGTGCAGTGGCATGATCACAGCTCACTGCAACCTTGGCCTCCCGAGCTCAGATCTTTCTGTCTTAGCCTCCCAAGTAGCTGGGACTACAGGCACATGCCACTACCCCTGGCTAATGTTTTTATTTTTTATAGAGATGAGGTCTCACTATATTACCTAGGCTGGCCTCAAACTCCTGGGCTCAAGCCATCCTCTCTCGCTAGGCCTCCCAGATTGTTGATGTTGAGATTACAGGTGTGAGCCACTCATCCAGGCTGCTTATTCTTTGTTTGTTTGTTTGTTTGTTTTTTTGAGTTGGAGTCTCACTCTGTCACTCAGACTGGAGGGCAGTGGCTGCTCCCGGCCACCGCAGCCTCTACCTGCTGGGCTCCGGCGATCCTTCCGCCTCAGCCTTCCAAATAGCTGGAACTACAGGCACGCGCTACCATGCCCGGCTAATTTTTTGATTTTACTGTAGAGATGAGGTCTCGCCAAGTTGCCCAGGCAGGTCTCGAACCCGCGGGCTCAGGCAATCCACTCACCTCAGCCTCCCAAAGTGTGAGATTATAGGCTGAGCCACCGAGCCCGGCCCAGGCTGCTTATTCTTAAAAGTAGTTTTTTTATTAGTAAAAGTAACTGAATAATAATTTAATTTTAGCTTTCTAATTATTGAAAGGTTCGAGCTTCTTTTAGTTATAAACTAGAAAATAATCCAGAAAACCATTTTCTAAACTTTAGAATGTTGCTATGATTCTAATTTGCCTAAAAGTGTTAAATTAGAATTTATAGTTTATAAACATGCATTTACAATAGTTTGAGAAGATTTTCCGAGTTGACTGGATTTACATATGCTGTGTGTTTAAATTTTAAAACAGGGACAGGCCAGGTGCAGTGGCTCACACCTGTAATCTCAGTAATCTCAGCATTTTGGGAGGCCTATGTGGCAGAAGTGCTTGAGCCCAGGAGTTTAAGACTGGCCTGGGCAACATAGTGAGACCTTGTCTCTACAAAAAATAAAAAAATTAACCAAGAGTGATTGTCCACAAGGAAGTGGAGGCTTTGGTGGCCGTGAGCATCCCACTGTGCTCCAGCCTGGGTGTGACTGGCAGAGTGAGACTTTGACTCAAAAAGAAAAACAAAAAAAAAAACAGGTACAGAAATCAGCAAATAAGAAAGAACTAGATTTTTAGCTGCTCTATAACAGTTCCTTCACAGGCCTCTACTGAAATATAGTTCTAAAACATCTAAACCATAGTGTTTTTCATTTTCTTTTCTTTTTTTTTTGAGTTGGAGTCTCACTCGGTTGCCCAGACTGGAGTGCAGTGGCCGCTCCCGGCCACCACAGCCTACACCTGCTGGGCTCTGGCGATCCTTCCGCCTCAGCCTTGAGGGGTTTCACATCTATTAACCACTCAAAATTACTGAGCCATTTTGTGTGAATTCATATTCAAGATTCTTGTCAGTTTTCTGGTATTTTTAATGTACCTTTCTGTTTCTGTCTTCATTTTAAAAATAGAGCTTTTTTTTTTCACTTACAGGAAACGTGACATAATAAACATGCCAGCTATAGGTAGCTTTGGTTCTCTCATCAGTAAAGAGTATAGATGAATTCTCTGTAGTGCGGCTATTTTAAAGCTTTTTAAAAATAAGTGAAATGACTGGGTGCGGTGGCTTAGCCTATAATCCCAGCACTTTGGGAGGCTGAGGCGAGAGGATTGCCTGATTCTGGGGGTTTCCAGACCAGTCTGGACAACTTGGTGAGACCTCATCGCTAGGATAAATCTCAAAAATTAGCCAGGCGTGGTGGTGAGCATATGTAGTTCCAGCTACTTGGAAGGCTGAGGCAGAAGGATCACCTGAGCCTAGCAAGTCGAGGCTTCAGTGGCTGTGAGCATGCCACTCCACTCCAGCCTGGGTGACAAAGAGTGAGACTCCAACTCATAAAAATAAAAATAAAACATGTATACTAAAAAAAAAATCAGTGGCAACAGTATATGAACAGGATTTTTATGTTGCAGGTTTTGTTTTTACTTGTTTTACTTATAAAACATACAATTTAAATATACTTATTTTTCAAGGAATGAATTGATGTCCAGCCGACCATCAGTAAACATTCTTTGAATTTTTTTCTGTTTTTAAAGCTTGAAAGTGTAGTGTTTGAAATTTCATTACTATTATCTTTAGTATTATCAACTGAAATTTGAAGGAAGTTTAGGCCAGTTGCAGTGGCTTACACCTGTAATCCCAGCACTTTGGAAGGCGGAGGCAAGAGGATAGCTTGAGTTCAGGGGTTTGAGACCAGCCTGGGCAACTTGGCAAGACCTTGTCTCTACAGTAAATAAAAAATTAGCCTGTGGTTCCAGCTACTTGGAAGACTGAGGCGGAAGGATCGCCTGAACCCAGCAGGTCAAGGCTGCAGTGGCCATGAGTGAGACTCCGAATCAAAAATAAAATAAAGGAAGTTTAGGGTATTTGTTAAAAATGCAAATTAAACTAATTACTTTATGAGATCAATATTACTGGAGTTGTTTAACCTATTTCATAATTCTTTTTATAGAATCTAAGTTGTGTTGGTGGTGGTGTTTTTTTTTTTTCAGGGTAGAGGTGAGATGGGGGAAGGACATTTTTGTTTTAAAGAGGAGTTTAGAATGAATTAACTCAGGCACATGAGGGTTTCTTGAGCATAAACTATTTTCCTTAAGGGATGAAAATCAACTGATCCATTGAGTTCATCAGTGTTTACAAGTTCTGGGTTCCAGTGCCACATGCGCATTTCTCATCTAATGGGAGTAGTTCTGGGTGTGAGTTGATGACATTGCATGTAAGACTCAGATCTCAATTCAAATTTATTGACTTCCAGTAGCTAGAAGAAAATGCTTGCTAATCAGCACAGAAGCCGTTGAGTAAAAACATGCTGGCCAGGCATGGTGGCTCATGCCTGCAATTCCAACACTTTGGGAGATGGAGGTGAGAGAATTGCCTGAGCTCAGGGGTTGGAGACCAGCCTGAGCAACATGGCGAGACCTCATCTCTACAGTAAATCAAAAAATTTGCTGGACGTGGTGGTGCATGCCTGTGATTCCCACTACTTGTTAGACTGAGGTGGAAGGATTGCCTGGGCCCAGCAGGTCGAGGCTGCGATGGCCGTGAGCTGCCATTGTACCCCAGCCTGGGTGACAGAGTGAGACCCTGACTCAAAAAAAAAAAAAAGAAAAGAACATCATGCTTCTGTGTATTTTAGATAGCATTAATTTGAAACAGTTTTCATTACTGTGAATGTCCTTAACGATATGTTTAGGTGTAAGGGAAATGAGTCAGTGCCTTTGACAAAGCCTGTTTTCTGTGAAGTTGTGAAAATTATAAAAATGACAAACATCTGTTTTGGGCAGATTTTACTATTCAAAAAAGTGTGAGATTATATTTTCTGTCACGATTTGAAGAAATCTTATCACGACGTTCTTTTTTTTTTTTGAGTCAGAGTCTCACTCTATCACCCAGGCTGTAGTGCAGTGGCACACTCGTGGCCACTGCAGCCTTGACCTGCTAGGCTCTGACAATCCTGCTTCACTTCAGCCTTCCAAGAAGCTGGAACTACAGGTATGCGCCATCATGCCCAGTTAATTATTTATTTATTTTTTTTTTTATTTTTGTAGAGACGAGATCTCACCATGTTGCCCAGGCTGGTCTTGAACCCCTGGGCTCAGGCAATCCTCTCTCCTCACCTCCCAAAGTGGATTACAGGTGTGAGCCACTGGACCCAGCGTTATCACATTCTTAATAAAGCAAGCTGTTAGATGTACATGAAGTTCGATTACTTCTATAGAATTCATTGTTATTTTGCTTAATTACAAACTAGAGAGTCTTTGTTGAGTGTGTCTATGGAAATAAAAGGAACTCTTCTGCCAAAATCTCAATTTAGTTTAATTAGATCAAGTATTTATATTCTGGAATACAAGGCATTCCGTACATACATGGATAATAGCTTTAAAATTACAACTTAGTTTTTACATAAGCAGAATATCTGCCAAATGGAATTTATTTTACAAAGAGAATTGCAATTGTCTGACAGTAATTATTCTGAGTACTTTTTGGGGGGACCTTCTTTTTTCTTTGAGTTGAGGTCTCACTCTGTTGCCCGAGTTAGAGTGCCAGTGGCACAATCATGGATCATCCCAGCCTCGATCTCCTAGGCTCATGCAGTCTTTCCCCCTCAGCTTCCTGAGTAGTTGGGACTATAGGCATGCACCACCACGCCCAGCTAATTTTCTTTTTTTTTTTT
>NW_007245730.1:358838-369816 GCF_000164805.1 Carlito syrichta
TTTTTTTTTTTTTTTTTTGGTAGAGATGAGGTCTCACATGTTGTCCAGGCAGGTCTTCAACTCTTGGGCTGAAGCAATCCTCTTGCCTTGGCCTCCAAAGTGCTGGGATTACACCAGCCACCATGCCTGACCTTTTTGTTTGTTTAGATTAATTAAAAAAAATTTTTTTTGAGATTAATTGTAATTAATTTTTTTTTGAGTCGGGTCTCTGTGTCACCCAGGCCGGAGTGCAGTGGCATGCTGCTTATGGCCACCACAGCCTTGACCTGCTGGGCTCAGGCAATCCTTCTACCTCAGCCTTCCAAGTAGCTGGTACTACAGACTACGTCACCATGCCCAGGTAATTTTTTGGTTTATTGTAGAGATGAGGTCTTACCATGTTGCCCAGGCTGGTCTTGAACCCATGGACTCAGGCAGTCCTCTCGCCACTGCCACAACTAATTAAATTTTTTTGTTTAGATATTTTTTCAGATTAATTTCAGGTTTTTGGTGAATATGTCTTGTTTCCAAGGACCATTTACTTTAATATTAATGAAATGGTTATGAGGGGGAAACCTAAAGTTTTTTTTTCAATGATTTCCAGCAACATTTGGCTAAAAATGTAAGACTGACACATTTAAAATTTAAAATATAGATATTTATAGACTTGATATAGAGAAAGAAAATTTATGTATTTTGGAAACAAAAACCTGAAGAGCTTAAATTTCTTGTCAGAGGTTGTTCCTGGAACTGAGACTATAAGATCCTAGATCTGAACTCCTACTTTTGCCTACATTTTCTTTGTTTATATCAGTATACTTTGGCTTCTTAAATTTGTTGTAAATTATTACTTTTGTTGTTGGTAATTGGCAGTGTCTCCTCTCATGTTAGAATCCTGGGTTGTTTTTAGTTCTTCCCACTTTATATCACCAGAGGTCAGTTTAGGCCTTAGTCTTGCTTTTCCTGCCTTTTCTTCATTTTAATTCTCACTTTTTTAGTTGGTACCTTATAACATTTTTTTTTTTTAATTTTTTAATTTTTTTTGAGTTGGAGTCTCACTCTGTCACCCAGACTGGAGTGCAGTGGCTGCTTTCGGCCACTGCAGCCTCGACCTGCTGGGCTCCGGCGATCCTGCCGCCTCAGCCTTCCAAGTAGCCGGAATTACAGGCATGCACTACCACGCCCGGCTGATTTTTTGATTTATTGTAGAGATGAGGTCTCGCTGCCCAGGTGGGTCTCGAACCCGCGGGCTCAGGCAATCCACTCACCTCAGCCTCCCAAAGGCACGGGATTATAGGCTGAGCCACCGAGCCCGGCTAACATTTTTTTTTTTTTAAGAGATGGAGTCTCTTTTTGTTGCCCAAGCAGGAATGCAGTGGTATGATCGTAGTATACTGCAGCCTCGAACTCCTGGACTCAGGTAGCCTGTCCGCTTCAGCCTCCCTAGAACTGGGACTACAGGCATGCTACCATGCTCGGCTAATTTTAAAAAACTTACTGTAGAGACAGGGCTTTGTTATGTTGCCCAGGCTAGTCTTGAACTCCTGGCCTCAAGCAGTCCTCCTACTCTGGCCTCACAAAATGGTGGGATTACAGATGTGAGCCGCCATAGCCAGCTGGTCCCTTATAATCTTATACTGGAATTACTTTAATGACTTCCTAACTGCTCTCCCTTTTCCAATTTGTTCTGTACTATAAACTGCTATCAAACTTAACATTTAGGGAATGCTACTTTTTTCCCATATCTTTCCCCTGGCTTTGACCCCGTTATGGTTTTCTGTTGGCGCATTTTTTGTCTTACTCTGTCCTCCAGGTGGAGTGCAGTAGCATACTCACGGCCAATGTAACCTAGACCTGCTGGGCTCAGGTGATCCTTCTGTCTTAGCCTTCCAAGTAGCTGGAACCACAGGTGTGCACCACCATGCCTGTCTAATTTTTAAAAATTTATTGTAGAGTCAAGGTCTCACCAAGTTGCCCAGGCTAGTCTCAAACCCCTGGACTCAGGCAATCTTTTCACCTTCACCTTCCCAAAGTGCTGGGATTACAGGTGTCAGCCACCACACCCGACCCATCAGCACATTTTGTTTTGTTTTGTTTTGAGTTGGAGTCTCACTCTGTCACCCAGACTGGAGTGCAGTGGCTACTCCCAGCCACGCAGCCTCGACCTGCTGGGCTCCAGCGATCCTTCCGCCTCCGCCTTCAGAGGAGCCGGAATTACAGGCGCGCGCTACCACGCCCGGCTCATTTTTTATTTACTGTAGAGATGAGGTCTTGCCTGCCCAGGCGGGTCTCGAACCCGCGGGCTCAGGCAATCCACTCACCTCAGCCTCCCAAAGGTGCAGGATTACAGGCTGAGCCACTGAGCCCGGCTTTTTTTTTTTTTTTTGAGTCGGAGTCTCACTCTGTCGCCCAGACTTGAGTGCAGTGGCCATTCCCGGCCACTGCAGCCTCGACCTGCTGGGCTCCGGCAATCCTTCCTCCTCAGCCTTCCAAGTAGCTGGAACTACAGGCATGCGCTACCACGCCTGGCTAATTTTTAATTTATTGTAGAGATGAGGTCTCGGCAAGTTGCCCAGGAGGGTCTCGAACCCGCGGGCTCAGGCAATCCATTCACCTCAGCCTCCCAAAGGCGCGGGATTACAGACTGAGCCACCGAGCCCTGCTCATCAGAACATTTTTAACATGTATTTACTTTTCATGGTATTGATGTGGTATTCATACTATTTATTGTTCATCACTAGAACCTGAATATGTATATGACATACCCATCTCAAGTAGTTTGTTATCACTATGTTGGGGTTTAAATGGATCTGTGATTACTTCTTCAAGTAATTCATCATCCATTTTAGGAAACTGCACAAATACTGAGAAATTTAACAATAGAAAAATAGTAATAATACATTTTTTCTTTTTATTTCTACAGGTTCCTGTTGCATGTAAATCTTGTCCTTGTGGTTATATATTTATTAGCAGAAAACTTTTAAACGCAAAACACTCAGAGAAATCACCACCTGCTACAGGTAATTGTGAGAGTTTAATAAATTTTTAGCTTTTTTATGTAGAAATGTATAGTTAATTTTTGTGTTTAATATTTACATTTTTTGTTAAAGTTAAAAATGTAAATCTATTGAAGTGTGTTTAGCTTTTATTAGCTACTGGAATTAGCTTAAGATGTTGGTTTCATGTATGTACCATTTATTTTTACTTTTATTTTTTTGAGTTAGAGTCTCACTCAGTTGCCCAAGCTGGAGTGCAGTGGCATGCTCACGACCACCTCAGTCTTGACCTGCTGGGCTCAGGTGATTCTTCTGCCTCAGGCTTCCAGGTTGCTGGAACTACAGGCATGTTGCCACCATGCCTGGCTAATTTTTTTTTTTTAATTTTTTATTATAGAGATGAGTTCTTGCCAAGTTGCCCAGACTGGTCTCAAACCTCTAGACTCAGGCAGTTCTCTCACCTCTACCTCCCAAAATGCTGGGATTACAGGCATGAGCCACCATGCCCTGCTTGTGTATATACTATTTAAATGTTACTTCCTAGCTGGGCTTGGTGGCTTAGCCTGTAATCCCGCACCTTTGGGAGGCTGAGGTGAGTGGATTGCCTGAGCCCGCGGGTTCGAGACCCGCCTGGGCAGCAAGACCTCATCTCTACAATAAATCAAAAAATCAGCTGGGCATGATAGCGCATGCCTGTAATTCCAGCTACTTGGAAGGCTGAGGCGGAAGGATCACCGGAGCCCAGTAAGTCGAGGCTGCGGTGGCCGGGAGCGGCCACTGCACTCTAGTCTGGACGACAGAGTGAGACTCCGACTCAAAAAAAATAAATAAATAAATTTTAAAAATAAATGTTACTTCCTTTCCAACTCATAACTTTTGTAACACACTTTTTGTTTTTGGTGGATGGAGAACCATTGACGGGTGTTAAACAAGGGACTGATCTGATCTGGTTTTTAAAAATTTGCTTTTAATAGCTTCAGTAGTAATTGACATTGAGTAAATTGAACATATTTAAAGTGTATGGTTTGATAAGTTTTGATGTATGTATATACCAATCAATTACCACAATCAATATTACGAATATTCATCTTTCCTCAAAATTTTCTATTTCCCTTTTGTTATCCCCCTTCCTGCTACTCCCACCCCAGGTAACCACTGATCTGCTTTCTGTCATTATTCATATGAATAGAATCATACAGTATGTACTCTTTTTGTCTGGCTTCTTTCACTGAACATAATTATTTTAAGATTCAGCTGTGTTGTGTGCATCAATAGGAGTTTATTCCTTTCTGTTGTTTAGTAATAGTCTTTTTATGGATATGCTTCAATTTGTTTATCCATTCTCATTTTGATGGACATTTGGGTTTTTTTTCAAAATACTGGTAAAATTTGCAACAACTTTTTTTTTCATTTTTTTAAACTAGTGACTGGAAAAGTATAACTTAGTTTTGATATGAGTATAATTTTTAGACGTTATTTATTTACTTTTGAGTTGGAGTCTCACTCTGTTGCACAGGATGGAGTGTAGTGGCACACTCATTGCCACCCCAGCGTCAACCTGCTGGGCTCCTGCAATCCTTCTGCCTCAGCCTTCCAAGTTGCCAGAACTACAGGCGCTATGCTACCACATCTGGCTAGTTTTTTATTTATTGTAGAGATGTGGTCTCGCCAAGTTGCCCAGGCTGATCTCGAACCCATGGGCTCAGGCAGTCCACTCGCCTCGGCCTCCCAAGGTGCTGGGATTACAGGCTGAGCCACCAAGCTTGGCCTAGTTATTTTATTTTATTTTTTTTGCAGTTTCTTGAGTGAGAATATCCAAAAAGTAATTTTGCTTGAACTTTTTGCTTTCCCATTAATGTAGACAGGTTAGATTTACTCAGTAGATATACTTATTAAAAGATTACATTTTGTTACTTATTCTTGGATAAAATCAGACCTTCATATGGTAGTGATCTCAAAATAAAAGTAGATTGATAACAAATACATCTAAACTATACTGTTCTATATTAGGCACTGTTCTTCAGTCAGTTGATAACAGATACATGTTGAGCACCTGTTTTCTACTAGGCACTGTTCTAAGTTGTTTGATTATAGGTATATATTGAGCACCTGTTCTATAGGTGCTGTTCTAAGCCTTGGGCAAGCAGTGAGTCTACTGCTAAGGCAGAGTTACTGCTGTCATGAAACTTACAATTTTGTGGGTGGGAGATGGTGAACAAGTAAAGAGGAAAAATACCACTTTGTGACAAATGCCTTATAGGAAGTTAAAATGTGATGCTGTCCTAACAAGTGAGTGGAAGGCTACTTTTTTGTTTTTTGTTTGTTTGTTTTTGTTTTGAGTCAGCGATCTTACTCTTGCCCAGGCTGGAGAGCATAGCATAGCTTCCTGCAGCCTCAACCTCCTGGATCTCAGGTGATCCTTCCACCACAACCTCTCAAGTAGCTGGGACTACAAGTGTATGCCAACACACCCAGATAATTTTTTTATTTTTTTGTAGAGAGGCAGTCTCACTACATTGCTCAGGCTGGTCTGGAACTCCTGTCCTCAAGCAACAATCTTCCTGCCTTGATCTCCCAAAGTGCTTGGATTGCACGCGTGAGCCACCATGATTGGGTAGTTAGAGAAGGCTTTTCCGAGGAGGTGACATTTAAACTGATCCTTAATAGGAAGAACAGGCTAGCCATGATAAGATCAGTGAGAACATTTTTGACAGATGGGAATAGCAAATGTGGAAGTTCTAAGACTGGACAGTTCTGTATATTTTAGGAAGAAAACATACCATTGTGTTTGCAATGTAGACAGTAAGAGCAGGAGAGTGGAAGATGAATTAAGAGGGATAAGACAGTGGGATAGGCAGATTATATAGCGCTTTGTAAACTAGAGTAAGAAGTTTGGATTTTGATTGTAAAATGTGAGGATAAACTATCTCTGGGATGGGATGGGATGAGGGGAAGATGGCATGCTCTGATGTGAATTTCAAAAAGATCATTCTGGCTGCTGAGTAGAGAATAGTTTATAGGGGTACAGATATGGAAGTAGCTTATTTCAGTTGGTTAATTGAATGAGGATGCTGAGTTAGACAGAGAATGGTTGTAGTAGCAGATGATTCAAAAAGTATTTTTATTTATGTCTCAGGGTTCTGTTTCTCTTAGGTCTTTGTAGAAGTATCAAGAAACTTGTTTAGTTTGATTCCTGTTTCTGTTTCAGTTGCTGCCTTTTCATCGTGAGAATGAACTTAATTCATTGGTTCTTTTTTTTTTTGAGTTGGAGTCTTACTCTGTCACCCAGACTGGAGTGCAGTGGCCACTCTGGCCACTGTAGCCTTGACCTGCTGGGCTCCAGTGATCCTTCCGCCTTGGCCTTCCAAGTAGCTGGGACTACAGTAGCTGTGCTACCATTCCTGGCTAATTTTTGATTTATTGTGGAGATGAGATCTCGCCAAGTTGCCCAGGCAGATCTCGAACCCGTGGGCTCAGGCATTCCACTCACCTTGGCCTCCCAAAGTGCTGGGATTACAGGCTGAGTCACCGAGCCTGGCCAATTCATTGGTTCTTAAAGGCTGTTGCTGAATTGGCTATGTAGGATTCATTTACAGAGCTTGTTAAAAAATGGATTCCAGCCGGGCTCGGTGGCTCAAGCCTGTAATCCCTGCACTTTGGGAGGCCAAGGTGAGAGGATTGCCTGAGCTCAGGAGTTTGAGACTAGCCTGGGCAATTTGGTGAGACCTCATCTCTGCAATAAATCAAAAAAATTAGCTGGACATGATAGCTTGCGCCTGTAGTTCCAGCTACTTGGAAGGCTAAGGCAGAAGAAACGCCAGAGCCCAGCAGGTCGAGACTGCGGTGGCTGTGAGTATGCCACTGCACTCCAGCCTGGGCGACAGAGTGAGACTCCAACTGGAAAAAAAAAAAAAAAGGGATTCCTGGATCTTACTCCCTGAGAATTTGATTTGAGTATGGGAACCCTGGAACAATGATTCATTTAGTAGCTATCTTGGAGTGGTATGTCATCTCAGTGATCAGTCTCCAAAAATGAATAAGACATAGTCCCTGCTCTGAGTGGGACAAAGTGTGTTTATTTATTTTTATTTTTTTGAGTTGGCGTCTCCCTCTGTCGTCCAGACTGGAGTACAGTGGCATACTCCCAGCCACCGTAGCCTCGACCTGCTGGGCTCAGGCGATCCTTCCATCTCAGCCTTCCAAGTAGGCAGAACTACAGGCAAGCGCTACCACGCCCAGCTAGTTTTTGATTTATTGTAGAGACGAGGTCTTGCCAAGTTGCCTGGGCAGGTCTTGAACCCATGGACTCAGGCAGTCCACTCGTCTTGACCTCTTAAAGTGCTGGGATTACAGGCTGAGCCACCAAGCCCAGCCGTGAGTTTATTTTCTAATTTAACTATTTATGACCTCCTTTTATATACCAATGAAACATGAGGCAAGAAACTCAGCAAGGGTAAAGAGAAGGGATAGATAATACAAGTATCAAATAGTTTGAACCAGTTGAATCAGAGGGAAGAATTTAGAATGATACTCATATTTCTGACTTGGATTGCTGGTTAGAAAGGAATATAAGTGGGAAAACGAGTTTTGAGGGAAAGATGAAGAATTTAATTTTGGATATAGTTGTGATACATCATCTATGTGGATTTTTTTTTCTTTTGTAGTTGGAGGCTGAGACTCAGGGAGTAGCTTCTGCTCATACAGAACTTTTAAGCTATTGGTGAATAGATAACAGAAGTCATGGAAAATGGATGAGTTTATGCTGGAGAGTTTGTAGGGTAAGAAGAGGAAGGAGTTCAGGGACTAAACTCTGGCAAACACCAGTCTTACAGACATGTCGATCAGGTCAGCTGAGAAGAAATATCAGCTATAGGAGAAAAACTGACAGCGGTATTATGTAAGCCATGGTGATGAGTGAGTTTTAAGAAGCAATGTATTATTATTTTACATTTGGAGTTTCCCGAGTCTTTCTTGTTTGAGAAGAGTGGTCTTTTGACCTTGAAACAAAGATGAATGTTGAAACCTATAAATCCCAGGAGGAGGAGAAAAACCAGTCAAAGAAACAGGAAGGAGACACATCTATGTTAGGCTATGTCATAGAAATACAGGAGGAGAGAATTTTCAGGAGAGGGTTAAGAGTATTCATAGTCTGAAAAACAGTTTAGTGGAGTATAGACATGGGGTCAGAAGTTGCAGCTTCAGATTCTAATTCTGTCACCACTTTCAAAGGAAGCTAATCACTAACCTCCATGAGCAGCTGCTATTTACTCATTTATAGGGTAGACTTACAGTACCTATGTTAGAGGATTAAAGTACATATGAAAACATCTAACATTTGCAATGATTGGTATGTTAATAGGTACTCATTCAATATTCTTTTTTTTTTTTTTTTTTGAGTTGGAGTCTCACTCTGTCTCCCAGACTGGAGTGCAGTGGCCGCTCCCGGCCACCGCAGCCTCGACCTGCTGGGCTCCGGCGATCCTTCCTCCTCAGCCTTCTCAGTAGCCAGAATTACAGGCATGTGCTACCACGCCCGGCTGATTTTTTGATTTATTGTAGAGATGAGGTCTCACTGCCCAGGCGGGTCTCGAACCTGCGGCTCAGGCAGTCCACTCACCTCAGCCTCCCAAAGGCGCGGGATTACAGGCTGAGCCACCGAGCCCGGCTTCAATATTCATTTTTACAATTAAATTTTTAAAAAGTAAGATAATCCATGGTATGCAGGCAATTGAGAAGAGTATAATTTTAAGGTCACTATAGTTTATTAAGGACTTCATCTATAGAACATTTTTGTTTTGTTTTGTTTTGTCTGGTTTTGAGTCGGAGTCTTACTCCGTTGCCCAAGCTGGAGTACAGTGACATGATCACAGGTCATTGCGGTCTCAAACTCCTGGGCTCAAGTGATCCTCCTGCCTCAGCCTCCTGAGTAGCTGGGACTACAAGTGCACATTATCATGCCTGGCTAATTTTTTTTTTTTGGTAGAGACAAGGTTACTCAGGCTGAAGTCTAACTCTTGGGCTCAAGCAGTCCACCTTCCTTAGCCTCCCAAAGTGCTGGGATTACAAAGGTGGGAGCCACCACGCCAGGCCAAAACACTTTTGTTTGTTTGTTTGTTTTTAGTCAGAGTCTTACTCTGTTGCTAGGCTGGAGTGCACTGGCACCATCACAGCTCATCACAGCCTCTCTACCTCCTGGGCTTAGGCGATCCATTCAACCCAGCCTCCCAGGTAGCTGCCACTACAAGCCTTCCACCATGCCCAGCTGTTTTTTGGTTTGTGGTAGAGACATGGTCTTGCCATGTTACCCAGGCTGGTCTTGAACTCCTGGGTTCAGGCAGTTCTCTTGCCTTGGCCTCCTAAAATGCTGGGATTACAGGCACGAGCCACTGCTCGCAGCCTCAGTTTTTTTTTTTGAGTTGGAGTCTCACTCTGTCGCCCAGACTGGAGTGCAGTGGCCGCTTCCGGCCACCACAGCCTCGACCTGCTGGGCTCTGGTGATCCTTCTGCCTCAGCCTTCCGAGTAGCCGGAATTACAGGCACGTGCTACCATGCCCGGCTGATTTTTTTGATTTATTGTAACGATGAGTTCTCGCCAGGTTGCCCAGGCGGGTCTCAAACCCGCGGGCTCAGGCAATCCACTCACCTCAGCCTCCCAAAGCGCGGGATTATAGGCTGAGCCACCAAGCCTGACTCCAGTCTCAGTTTTTGTTGTTTTGAGTTGGAGTCACTTTGTTTCCCAGGCTAGCGTACAGTGGCACACTCACGGCCACTGCAGCCTTAACCTGCTGGGCTCAGGTGATCCTTCCACCTCAGCCTTCCATGTAGTGGGAACCACAGGCATGTGCCACCATGCCCGGATCATTTTTTGATTTATTGTAGAGATAAGTTCTCACCAAGTTGCCCAGGCTGGTCTCGAACCCATGGGCTCAGACAATCCTCTCACCTCGGCCTCCCAAAGTGCTGGGATTATAGATGTGAGGCACTGAGCCTGGCCTTGGCTTTAGTTTTAAGGAAAGTAAATTAACAGATAATTTATAGAAGAAATGAAAGTGGATAATATATGTCTGGAAGATAATCAACTTCAGTAATCAGGGAAATGCAGTTGAAATGAAATATCATTCTTTTTACCTTTGACACAAGTGTAAAGTATTTCTAAGTGTTTTAATGGGTATGGCAAAGTGGATACTCTCATGCTATTGGTGGGAGCATAAATTAGCACAGCCTTCTTGGAGAGCAGTCTAAAAATAGTTGGTAAAAGTTTTAAATGCATGTAACCTAGAATCTAGAGTTTTTTCTCAATAGGTATGTAGCCTAGAGAGCCTAATTGTTGTTTATAGATACAAGAATGTGTTTACTAGGATTTTCAAGGCAACACTTAATAATAGCAAAAGGTTGTTTATAAGCCAGATGTCATCAGTAGGATAATGGTTAAATAAAGTAGGATACAACTTTTAGTGAACAGTATGTGCTGATAGAGAAAGATCTCTAAAACACTTCTGAATTTAAGAAAAAGTACAAAACAATACCTGCAGTGTGATTTCTACATGTAGTATTAATGTAAATACATAAATAGTTAATTCTATAATACAGACAGAGTCAAGGAAGACTTGTTTGTATAATTAAACATTAAAGAAAGAACCACCAATAAAGCTCTTAAAAATAAAATCTAAGCTATAAAAGATATTTTGAAATTTGAGTGAGTTGAAAGGCTTTCTTTTTATCCTACATAGTTCATGATGTGACAGGAGAAAGGAATCTATTATGTTGAATAGATTTATCTAGGTATTGTTTAAAACTCATGTTTTTCATATCTATGAATTCTTATACCTTCATAACATGCATAGAAATAGGAGAATGATATACTTGAACTATACAAGAAAACTTAGTCAAGCTGAAATGTGTACACAAAAAATTCTGTTGTAGAAATTAAGGATTTTTATTTATTTATTTTTTATTTTATTTTATTTTATTTTATTTTTGAGTTGGAGTCTCACTCTGTCGCC
>NW_007245730.1:370185-391450 GCF_000164805.1 Carlito syrichta
AGACCCGCCTGGGCAGCGAGACCTCATCTCTACAATAAATCAAAAAATCAGCCGGGCGTGGTAGCGCATGCCTGTAATTCCAGCTGCTTGGAAAGCTGAGGCGGAAGGATCGCTGGAGCCCAGCAGGTCGAGGCTGCGGTGGCCGGGAGCGGCCACTGCACTCCAGTCTGGGCGACAGAGTGAGACTCGAACTCAAAAAATAAAAAATAAAAAATAAATTTTGGTGAGAGGAAGAGATGAGTGTTAAGAAATGTTCAGTGTTTTGTACGAGTGCCTAAAGCCTCAAGATGATTATTTTTTGACAACTTTCTAAGTGAGTTAGGTGTGTGTTTTTCCTCTTTTTTGTATGAAATGAATTTTTAAAAATTTCACTCATTTAGAATTTCATTTCTAAATTGAATGGTTGACTGAGGATTTAAAAGGTAGCCTTGGGCTGGACTCGATGACTCACGCCTTTAATGCCAGCACTTTGGGAGGCAGAGGCAAGAGGATTGTCCACTTTCATTTCTTCTGTAAATTATCTGTTAATTTACTTTCCTTAAAACTGAGGCCAAGGCTGGGCTCAGTGCCTTGCATCTATAATGCCAGCACTTTGGGAGGCCGAGGTGAGAGGATTGTCTGAGCCCATGGGTTTGAGACCAGCCTGGGCAACTTGGTGAGAACTTATCTCTACAATAAATCAAAAAATTTACTGGGCATGGTGACGCGTGCCTATGGTTCTAGCTACTTGGAAGGCTGAGGCAGAAGGATCAGGTTGAGGCTGCCGTGACCGTGAGCATGCACTCCAGCCTGGGTGACAGAGGGAGACCCCAACTCAAAAAAAAAAAATAGGCAAGGCACTTTAGGAGGCCCAGGAAGGTGGATTGCTTGGGTACAGGAGTTCAAGATCAGCTTGGGTAACAGAGCAAAACCTTGTCTCTACAAAAAATTTAAAAATTAGCCAGGCATGGTGGCAGGTGCCTGTAGTCCTAGCTACTTGGGATACTGAGGTAGAAGGATTGCCTGAGCCCAAGAGGTCAAGGCTGCTGTGAGGTGTGATGTCGATGATCACATCACTGCATTCCAGCCTTGGTGAGAGAGTGAAACCCCGACTCAAAAAAAAAAAAAACGAAATGAATTTCTAAGTGAAATTCTAAATGTGAGAATTCCTCTAAAGGTAAGAAAAAAAAATGTTACAAAGTAGGAAATGGATTGCTTTACTAATCAGTATTGTTACTATGTTTTTCTTTTCTTTTCTTTCTTTTTCTTTTGAGTTGGTGTTTCACTCTGTCACCCAGACTGGAGTGTAGTGGCCGCTTCCAGCTACCGCAGCCTCGACCTGCTGGGCTCTGGCGATCCTTCTGCCTCAGCCTTCCAAGTAGCTGGAACTATAGGCGTGTGCTACTACATCCATCTAATTTTTTTTTATTTATTGTAGAGATGAGGTCTCACCAAGTTGCCCAGGCAGGTCGCGAACCCATGAGCTCAGGCAATCCACTCATCTCAGCCTCCCAAAGGCGGGGGATTACAGGCTGAGCCACTGAGCCCGGCACTGTATATTTTTCAGTGAGTATAAGCTTCAGGGTAAACATAGTCAAATAAACAACCTCCCCATTTTTTTATTGGGGGAAGGAAAAGGGGGAAAAAGTTAAACCTAAATTATTCTCTAAGCTAAGTTAACAGGCAAAGCCTGATAAAGAAGTCTGTAAATGACAGTTCCTTCAGTTAAGGGGAAAAAAAATGGAGAAATTATTACACCTTAAGTTGTATAAGTGGTCCTCAAATTTGAATTATTTTGCAATGGAATTTGTTTTTGTTATTTCAGAAAGCATTGTTCCTTACATGCTAATTGCATAAATGTGCTATACAGTTATATGTGGAACTGGCTTTTATTTATTTGTTTATTTTTATTTATTTATTTATTTACTTTGTGTTGGAGTCTCACTCTGTCACCCAGGCTGGAGTGCAGCGGCATACTCATGACAACTCCAGCATCGACCTGCGGGGCTCAGGTGGTGACCTTCCCCCTCAGTCTTCCAACTAGCCAGAACTACAGGCGTTCACTACCATACCCAGCTAATTTTTTGATTTATTGTAGAGATGAGGTTTCACCAAATTGCCCAGGCTGTTCTCGAACCGTGGGCTCAGGCAATCTGTTCACCTTGGCCTCCCAAAGTGCTGGGATTACAGGCTTGAGCCATTGCGCCCAACCTATTTATTTATTTTGATGAAAAATATGCATACGTTTATCACAGAGTCCTTTGGCTTCTAATTAAGACTGATTGTTTTTAGGTCTGCTGCACAGCTGTCATACAAGGATTTCTTTCCACTGTACTCCCATGGTAATCCCACTTTTGCTTAAATACTATGTCTTTGTTCTTGTTCTTTTTCTTTTTTTAAATTGAGTCCCGGAGTCTCACTCTGTCACCCAGGCTGGAGTGCAGTGGCATGCTTACAGCCACTGCAACCTTGACTTGCTGGGCTCAGGCAGTTCTTCCACCTTAGCCTTCAAGTAGCTGGAACTAGGGTTGCGCACCACCACACTTAGTTAATTTTTTGATTTATTGTAGAGATGAGGTCTCGCCAAGTAGCCCAGGCTGGTCTTGAACCCCTGAGCTCAGGGAATACTCTTGCCTCTGCCTCTCAAAGTTTTGGGATTATAGGCATGAGCCACCACACTTGGCTGCCTTTGTTCTTTTTAACCTGTGTGTGTTTTGGGTTTTTTTTGAGCAAATTTCCCAGAAATTGTTTTCATTCCTGGAAGAAAGTTTCCAGAAAAGACATGTTTTGGTACATTTCCTGTCTTTCATTGTGGAGAATGTCTTTGTATTCACATATTAATGTTGTTCTCATTCTTCCTTGGCACTCACTAGGTCCTTTCCATCTGAAAGCTCAAGCCTTCAACTCAGGGAAGTTTTTATCCATTATTGCTTCTTCCTCATTCTCTTTTGTTTTCATTCTAGCATTCTTTTTTTGAGTTGGAGTCTCACTCTGTTGCCCAGACTGGAGTGCAGTGGCCGCTCCCGGCCACCACAACCTCGACCTGCTGGGCTCCGACGATGCTTCCACCTCAGCCTTCCGAGTAGCCGGAATTACAGGCGCATGCTACCACACCCGACTGATTTTTGATTTATTGTAGAGATGAGGGCTCACCAAGTTGCCCAGGCGGGTCTCGAACCCGCGGGCTCAGGCAATCCACTCACCTCAGCCTCCCAAAGGCGCGGAATTACAGGCTGAGCCACACCAAGCCTGGCTCATTCTAGCATTCTTATTGCTGATATGTCAGGATTGCATTCCACAGAAACTGACAGTGTATTGGATGGTGCAATTTTTCTATTTGTGAAAAAGGATTAGGTTAGATGGTACTGGACTAGTGCCTCAATGATGTCATCAAGGACCTAATCTGTTCTCTTTCTTCCATCCTAAGAAGTAGCTTTCATTCTCACTGTTCACCTTAAGCATTCCAAGAAAGAAGAAGAGGGAAGGGCAGTGGGATGGGGGTGGGGTGGGGGGGAGTTGGGGGGCGGGCATGCCAGCGCCGCTTATCCTCTTGAAAAAATCCTTTCTGGAAACTTTGCCCGGTTCACTTACATGCCATTGGCCAGAGCTGGGTTTCGTGGCTACCTCACCTGCAGAAGAGTCTTGAGACTGTATATATATTTTAGTTACAGAATGAGATTCTGTTCCTTTTTTTTTTTTTTTTGGAGTTGGAGTCTCACTCTGTCACCCAGGCTGGAGTGTAGTGACACTCTCACTACCACTGCAGTCTTGACCTACTGGGTTCAGGTGATCCTTTTGCCTCAGCCTTCCGAGTAGTTAGAACTACAGGTGTGCACCACCACACCCGGCTAGTTTTTTATTTTATTTTATTCTAGAGACAAGGTCTTGCCAAGTTGTCCAGTCTTGTCTTGAACCCCTGAGCTCAGGCAATCCTCTTGCCCCCACCTCCCAAAGTGCTGGGATTACAGATTTGAGCTACTATGCCTGACTGAGTTCTATTCTTAATGAAGAGGAAGAGAATAAATATATTGGGTAGATAATTAGTAATTCTGTCATAGACATTTATTAAATTTTTTGGATTATTCCTTCATTTCGCTTCATTTTCTGTCACATATTCTTTTTGTTGTTTTGCTTTGTTCCAGGAAATTTTGTTGATTACCCTTTTTAAGATTTGTAATTCTGTCATTAGAATTATTTAATTTATCTTTAGCACTTTAACTTTGGTAGACAGTTTTGTTTTCTAATTTCTTTTTTATAGACTCTTATTTTTAAAAATACTGTGGTAACATCTATAACAAAATTTGCCATTTTAACCCTTTTTTTTGAGATGGGGTGTCACTCTGTCACCCGGCTGTAGTGCAGTGGCATGATCACGACAATCACAGGTTATGGCAGCCTTGGCCTGTCTCAGCCTCCCAAAATGCTGGGATTACAGGTGTGAGCCACCATGCCCAGACCCATTTTAACCATTAAGTGTATAGTTCAGTGGCATTAAATACATTCATATTGTATACTTAACTGTCACCACTCTCCATCTCCAGACTTTATCTTCCCAAACTGAAGCTCTGTGTCTCTTAAACAGTGACTCCCCATTCCTTCTCCCAGTTGCCCAGGTTATTACTGTCACACTTTATTTGTTTGTAGATTTCACTACTTTAGTTACCTCATATAAATGGAATCATACAATATACTACATGTCCTTTTGCATTGAGCTTATTTCACTTAGCACAGTGTCTTCAAGGTTTCGTCCATGTTGAAACATACATCAGAATTTTCTTTTTAAGGTTGTGTAATATTCCACTGTATGCATATACCACATTTTATTTATTCATTGATGGATGCTTGAGTTGTTTTCACCTTTCAGCTTTTGTGAATAATGCTGCTATGAACATGGGTATATAAGTATCTATTTGAGTCCCCACTTTCATTTCTTTGGTGTATATACCCAGAAGTGGAATTGCTGGATCGGATGGAATTTCTATTTTTAATTTTTTGAAGGCATACTTTGTTGTTTTCCAGAGCAGCTGCACCATTTTACATTTCTACTAGCAGCATACAAAGGTTCTAATATCTCCATATTCTCTTCAGCACTATTTTCTGGTTTTGGCGTATTTTTTTAAGAGTTATAGTTTTAGCTGTTTGTTCCATTTTGAGTTAATTTTTGTATACAGTGTAAGGTAAGGGTAGCTACCCGGTTTTCCTAGTACAATTTGTTGAAAATAATGTATTTTACTCCCTAAATTGTCTTGGACTTTTATTGACAATTCTTAGCTGGACGTGGTGGTACATGCCTGTAGTTCTAGCTACTTGGAAGACTGAGGCGGAAGGATCACCTAAGCCCAGCAGGTCAAGGCTACAGTGACCATGAGCATGCCACTGTACTCCAGCCTGGGCAACAAGAGAGAGACTTCAACTAAAAATAAGAAAAGAAAAGAAAACCTTTGACCACTCTGAGCTCTTAGTTTTATTCCATTAATCTATATATTTGTCTTTATGACAACACCACTGTCTTGATTGCTTTAGCTCTGTAGTAAGTTTTGAAATCAGGAAGTGTGGGACCTCCAACTTTATATTTTTTCAAGAGTGCTTTGGCTATTTGTGATCCCTTGAGATTCCATATGAATTTTAGGATGGAAGTTTTTATTTCTGCAAAAGAATCTTTTTTTTTTTTTTGAGTAGGAGTCTCGCTGTCACCAAGGCTGGCGTGCAGTGGCACGTTCATGGCTACTGCAGCCTTAATCTGCTGGGATCAGATGGTCCTTCTGCCTCAGCCTTCCAAGTAGATGGAACTACAGGCATGTGCCACCACACACAGCTAATTTTTTTATTTATTGTCGAGACGAGGTCTCGCCAAGTTGCCCAGGATGGTGTTGAACCCTGGACTTAGGCAAGCCTCTTGCCTCCGCCTCCCAAAGTGCTAGAATTACAGGTGTGAGCCACTGCACCTGGCTGCAAAAGAATCCTATTAATGATATCTCCTTTCAGATCTTAAGATACATGAGAGTGTTTAAATTTTTTTTTTCTTGTCTCCTGAACTACCTTTGTTCTTCCTGTTTTATCTTGGTACTTCTCTCATGCTTTTTATTTTCCTCATATAGCTGTTAATACATAACTACCTGTTGATATGATATTTATAAATGAACGACTTGTTTTATCAATGTAGATAGTGTACATAAATATCCCAGTCTGTTTCAAAAGCCTTATTTTGACGTGTCTCTTTAATGTATCATTGGGAAGAGTTTAGTGGCAGGTTTTTTAGATATAAATTAGGTAAGCAGGCAGACCAAAATAAAAGGAAAACATCATCCTCGGGCAGAATGTGAAATCTCTTAAATATTTCATTCCTATGAGGAGCTGCCTTCTTCCTGTGTTCGGGCAGTTTGATGCTCTCTTGCATGTTGCTCTTACATGTTCCTGAAAGCTTTTACTTCATTCTGTCAGTTGCTCTGCAGACACAGGCCCAACTGTCCTCCGGTAGACCTAGAGTTATTCTGATGGTCACCCGATGGCCTGCTTTCCCTTATTGTACTTTTTTCCTATCCTGGGATTATCTTTGGGACTCCTTTGGGAAGAACAGCTCTTCCTTCTATAGGAGTCATCACTTATTCCTGTTTTGTATTATAGTTTCTTCTATTGTTTCTTATCAGAATAATCAGTTTGCTGAAATTCTACAATTTCAGATCATTATCTTTTTTTGTTTCCAGCACTACGGGTATGTTTTCCTTTCTTTTTTTCCCATGTTTTTTCTCATTTCAGTAGGATTTTGAGAAGGTATGAGGTACATGCATGTGCTCAGTCTGATTTTATTTAGTCAGCAGTACTTAATAAGTGTAGGAAATGTTCTAGGTTTTGTAAATAAGATAGACAAATGAGTCTCACCTTTCCTAAAGCTTATATTTTGATGAGGAAGACATATTGAGCATATAAGTAAATAACATTATAGTAGGAATAGGTTGTAGGAAGTAATTTGGACTGAAAGATTCAGAGTGAATGTCCTTTAATATTTTAAGAAAAAAAAATGCCTGTCTCATGAAGAGCCTTGGGAAGAGAGTACTAGGTACAAGGATTAGCAGATATATAAAGTGGAGGGAGGAGCTTGTTTTATTAAAAGAAAAGTATGCCTGGAGTGTAGTAAACAAAGTGGTGAATGGTATGTGATAAAATTGGAGAAAGAGGTGAATGCAAGATGTTATGGGGACCTGTGATCTTTGGAAAGGAATGTTGACTTTATTCTAAATACGATGAAAAGCTTATGAAAGACTTTAGAAGGGGAGCTATGCTGTCTGATTTTTTATTGCTGTTGTTGGTGTTTTTTTTTTGTTTTTTTGAGTCGAGGTCTCACTCTGTCACACAACCTGGAGTGCAGTGGCATGATCATGGCTCACCTGCAGCCTCAACCTCTTTCACTTGAGTGATTCTTTTTCCTCAGCCTTCCAAGTAGCTGGCACTACAGGTGCTTGTCATCAATTCCTGGCTATTTTTTGTAGAAATGAACTCTTACTCTGTTGCCCATGCTTTTTTGTTTTGTTTTGTTTTGTTTTATTTTGAGTCAGGGTCTCACTCTCTTGCCCAGGCTGGAGTACAGTGGCATGATCATGGCTCACCATAGCCTTGACCTCCTGGGCTCAGGCAATCCTTCCATTTCAGCCTCCCACGTAGCTGGGACTACAGATGCATGCCACCATGCCTGGCCATCTTTGTTGGATTTATAAGGGATGTTGTAAGGTGATAAAAAAGTAAGATGTCTGTTGGATTTGATAATAGGTTTTTGTTTTTGATTACCGGTTTTATTGGGTTAGGACTTATATCTGGAGTAGATTGAATGGGAGGTGACAAACTGAAGGTATAAAGTATAGGCACCTCTTTTGGGAAGTTTGACTGTGGAAAGGTTTGCAGAGATAGGTGGGTAGCTGGAGGAACAATCCTAAATTCAGTGTTAAACTTTAAGAGGAATACTATATAAAGCTTATCACTATTTCTTTTAATCTGAGAAATTCTAAGCATATACAAAAGTAGAAAGTGACCAACCCTGCCCCATCCATATCCATCTACCTCTTCCTTTGCATTATTTTGAAGCAAATCCCATATAATTTCAGGTATAAATATTTTGTTACATGGTTTTAAAGATAAACCTTTAAAAATATAAGCATAATACCATTAAAACATAAAAATAATTCTTTTACTATCAAATATCTGATTAGGATTCAAATTTTCCATTTTCTCATAAATTATCTTAAAGTTTTAAAAACATATTTCAAATTGCATACACAAATTGCATATGAATGATATCTTTTTTAGTTCTCTTTTTAATTATTTTTACTTTTATTTTTGTAAGTTCAAGAAATTGCGCCACCTGTTCATTTGTATGTTTTCCCATGGTGTAAGTTAACACATTTCTCAAATGACTTCTGTTTTTCCTGTAAGTTATAAGTTGGATCTAAGGGCTGAAGATATTTGGACAAGACTACTTAATAGGTGGTGATGTAGACTTGTTTCAGAGGCACTTAGGTCTGCTTATCTGTCTTTTAGTGATGTTAGCAGCTGTTGATGTTTAGTGCTTAAATCTGTAGTCCATTGCAGGCTAAAAATGGTGATACTCTGAATCTATAATTCCTTCATTTATGAGCTTTAATAATTCTTTTTTTTTTTTTTTTTTGAGTTGGAGTAACACTCTGTTGCCCAGGCTGGAGTATAGTGGCATGCTCATGGCAACCGCAGCCTTGACCTGCTGGGTTCAGATGATCCTTCCACCTCAGCCTTCCAAGTAGTAGGAACTACAGGCATGCGCCACCACATTCAGCTAATTTAAAAAAAAATTTTTATTTATTCTAGAGGCAAAGTCTTGCCAGGTTGCCTGGGCTGGTCTCTAACCCCTGGACTCAGGCAATCTTGGCGCCTCCACCTCCTACAGTGCTGGTATTACAAGTGCAAGCCACCATGCCCGGCAGCTTTAATAATTTTAAAATGAGAAACTTCTTTTCATCTGTGATTTGGTAACCCAGTGAACAGTATAGTTTGAATAGAAAAAGCAGGATAGATGTTTTATTCTTTCCCTTTGTTTGTTTTCTTCTCTTTTTTTTTTTTTTCTTTTTGAGTTGGAGTCTCACTCCTTCACCCAGGCTGGAGTGCAGTGGCACGCTCGTGGCCACCCCAGTGTCGACCTGTGGGCTCAGGCGATCCTTCCACCTCAGCCTTTCAAGTAGCTAGAACTACAGGCGTGCGCTACCATGCCCGGCTAATTTTTGATTTATTGTAGACACTAGGTCTCACCAAGTTGCCTGGGCTGTTCTCGAACCCATGGGCTTAGGCAATCCACTTGCCTTGGCCTCCCAAGGTACTGAGATTACAGGCAGAGACACTGAACCCAGCCTGTTTAGGTTTTCAAGGTGTAATGAATTTTGTTGTTTGGTATTTTCCTATGGTGGTAAAGTAGTTTTTACTTTTAATGCCATGTACTCATATATTTGATATGTTTCAATCTGTTATTTTTATTGATGTTCAGATTTTATAATAGTCAGTGGAAACCTCTTCAAGTTGGCCTGTCTTTTAACAGGATCTTGGTTGTCTCTAACTTTCCTGCAATTAAATGTTGTTATATCGTCTGATGTAGGTCTAATCAGAAATCTAGAATTAACTAATTCTTCAAGGATATAGTATTTAGAAATAATTGTTACTATGTTAACTTTTTTGTTAGTCTGGTTTTTGTTTTGTTTTGTTTTTGCCGGAAAGTGAGAAAACAGGATTTATTGAGAAGACAGAAAAGCTCCCACAGTGGGAGGGGACACGGGGGGGGGGCTTGCTATGTTGTCCAGACTGGTCTTGAACTCCTGGTCTCAAGCAATCCTCCTGGAATTGCTGGGATTATAGGCACAAGTTGCTGAACCTGGCTATTTTACTTATTTATTTTTTATAGTTGTCTGTCAAGCTTACTTACTCTGTAGCCTTTCAAATTATTCCCTTCAGTTCTTGGATATAAATTCTCCTGTTTGTTAGGCCCCTTAACACTGTGAGGGATTCTCTTTCTTGCTTTTGAGTTCAAGTATGTATCAAAACAAGGTGTTTTGTTCTGCCTTTTTTTAAAAATGTATTTGTCTTATCCACCATTTGATTTGTTTAGAGTGGTAGGATTGGATTCTTGCATTAATTACATCACTGTATTTGGCAGAGTTCTCCTATTGCTATTCCATTTATGGAACATCATGCTCTTGATAAAAAATTACCTCATGTGACGAAAGTGAAAGACAAGACGGTAGTTTTTACTTCTGTAGTGTTTTTATATTTTATATGGATGCTTTCTGTTTTATTTATTTATTTATTTTTGAGTTGGAGTCTCACTCTGTCGCCCAGACTGGAGTGCAGTGGCCGCTCCTGGCCACCGCAGCCTCGACCTGCTGGGCTCCAGGGATCCTTCCGCCTCAGCCTTCTGAGTAGCCGGAATTACAGGCGCGCACTATCACTCCCGGCTGATATTTTGATTTACTGTAGAGATGAAGTCTCGCTGCCCAGGTGGGTCTCGATCCCGCGGGCTCAGGCAATCCACTCACCTCAGCCTCCCAAAGGTGCGGGATTACAGGCCGAGCCACCGACCCCAGCTCTATTTTATTTTTATTGTAATCTTTATTATAACTAAGGTCAGTTTTGCTTCTGCATATTTGACATTTCAATCTTTAATACAGTTAGTGGGCAACAAGGTTTGGAATTTTTCCTTTTTCTAATACTTCATCACTTTTAGCCTGGAAACAGGGAGAAAAAAGGCAGAAGGGTTGCTGTGGAATTATGTGAACTTGTAGGACCTGAAATTGAAGTTGCTAAATGAAGAAACTTGTTTTCTCCTCCAAGATCCCTCCTATGTCATGTGTTATGTGGATCTGAATTCTGTGAATTTCCTTTTTTCTTATGTATGTGGGGGGGATATTATGGTTGTAGTTTTATAAAATATGCCAGGAAGCATACCCTAGTGCTATTTAGAAAGAAAAAGGAAGACAATGAGAACTTGGGCAAACAGTTCTTTTTAAGCCCTAAAATATATCACTTTTATTCATCCATACAGAAAACAAGCATGAGGCCAAGAGGAGGCGAACAGAGAGAGTTAGGAGAGAGAAGATAAATTCTACAGTAAATAAAGATTTAGAAAACAGAAAAAGGTCTCGAAGTAACAGCCATTCAGATCATATCAGACGAGGAAGAGGAAGACCTAAAAGTGCATCTGCCAAAAAACATGAGGAAGAAAGAGGTATGGATAAATACAAGCAGGCTTTTTTTTTCCTTCTAATTATTAAATTGATCTGGGGTCTTAGAGAGTAGTGAAGAAAGTGGAAGCACTGAACTTTTAGACTTAAAATCATAACTCATATTTTAGTTTGAAAGTATTTTCTCTATGGTAGATGCTTTTTTTAATCACAGAAATTTAATTCTTATTGGAAACCTAAAGATTTATACTAGGTAAACTCACTGTACTATAAACTGATGGTAGTAGAGTTCAGAGATAATTTGTGAATTCCTGGAGCAGCCTGTTAAAATGATTGTATTTTGTTTTTTAATGACAAGTGTTAGTTCTGTTATGACTTATTTCTTTTGTTTTTTTTTTGAGTTGGCATCTCACTCTGTTGCCCAGACTGGAGTGCAGTGGCACGCTCCCGGCCACTGCAGCCTCCATCTGCTGGGCTCCAGTGATCCTTCCGCCTCACCCTACTGAGTAGCCGGAATTACAGGGTGCACTACCACACCCGGCTGATTTTTTTAAAAATTTACTGTAGAGATGAGGTTTCGGCAAGTTGCCCAGGCGGGTCTTGAACCCTCAGGCTCAGGCAATTCACTCACCTCGGCCTCCCAAAGCGTGGGATTACAGGCTGAGCCACCGAACCCGGCTATGACTTATTTCAAACTGTTATGCTGTGAGTTTTTAAAAGTTCACTGTTGAAAGTGTTTCTGGTGGATTCTTAAATTACTTATTGGGAGATTTGTGTGCTTCCTCTTTTGAGGCAGCTTTTGCATAGTTAGGTGAATTCTTCTTGTTCCAAAGTGTGTTGATATTTCTCATTACAGGTATTCTCCTTTATTCTGATAAGTGTACCACCAGTAACTTGTTTTTAGCCATTAACTAAAACCTCAGCTTATCTTTTTTTGAATTATGCATCTTTTATAAAACTTATGGAAAATTTCAATTTATACAAGAGTAGGAAGAATAGTATAATGAACCCATATATGCCCAAGAATATACTTATGAGACTTTCAAGCCAGTAACTAATGAGAAAAAGGGATAGTTGCTCAATATTATTCTTTAAAAAACTCTGTTGAGGAGATTTTGACTTCATTGACATGCATTTATAATTTCCTACATTATGTGAGTTATGCTTTGCTTTTTCAGATGTTTGGTCTTAGACACTCAAGTGCTTTCTGTATAAATGTACATTTCTCTTACTTTATACAGTGAAAAATTTCTACCTGTATATCATTTCTCTCTGCTTTGTGTGCTTTCATTTGAATAAAGTTACTACTGTTAGAGAAAACAACTTGATTGATGTATAGCTATTCCTAGTTAAAGGTGTATTAATATTATATAGCTAATATAATATTTAACTGTATTCTATGAAGGATGTGCTTAGATACTCCTTATTCCTTGAGTAATTTTACTGCCTTTTCTCTTTCCTTCTGCTCTTCCGGAGAGTTTGAATTATTTTCTCAATTTGAATATACTTCCTTAATAGGATGATCAGAAACCTATACCAAAGACTATTTTGGAGGGGAAGGTGGGTAAGAAAACATCAACAGAGGAAAAAGAAAAGACCCAGAAAACAGAACATTGTTTTCAGTTGAAATAAAGGGAATGTAGTAACTAAAAGGACAGAGAAGGAATGCTTCTGATGGTGGGTGAGGGGAGATGAGAGAACAGATAAGGACAGTCTTTTAGTTGGGGAACTGAAGTCTGTATTGTTGTGCTAGGTTTAAGAAAGCTGTCTTTAGTGAGACATGCTTTTAATTTATTAAAATGCTGTTGATACAGATGCTGTTGATATAGATTGCAAGAAATTGCTTAAAGCAGTTTTTGTAGCACAAACTGGAGTGCTTTAATGCAGACTGGGGGCAAGGAGTCACTTTTTGTGTAAAGAGTCAGATAGTGGATATTCTAGGCTTTGTGGGTCATGCTATTTCTGTCATAATGACTCAGCTCTGTCATTGTAGCTGGAAAGCAGCCATAGCAATATGTAAATTAATGGGTATGGCTGTATTCCAGTAAGACTTTATAAAAACAGGTGGTGGGCCAGATTTGGCACCTGGGCTGTGTGGTTTGCCTTTCCTTGATGTAAGCTATTGTTCTCTAAATATAATATGGATCGGGCTTGTAAACTTAAATTGTCTGTATGTTTTAGAGTAGACTTCTTCCATATGCTCCTATTAGCTATTTAGTTTTTGTTTGTTTGTTTGTTTTTTGGTTTCCTGCTCTTAGGATACTTGAAAATGTTAAAACAAGCTTTAACTTTATTCTGACATAAGAATTTTAAGGAAAACCTGACAATGTGTTGTTTTTTTTTTAAACTTTTAAAAATTACCTTCTCTGTTTTATTTTTGTTGAGTCAGAGTCTCACTCTGTTGCCCAGGCTGGAGGGTAGTGGCACGCTCACCATCACCTCAACCTTGACCTGCTGGGCTCAGGCGATCCTTCTGCCTTAGCCTCCAAGTAGCTGGAACCACAGGTGTGTGCCACCACGCCTGGCTAATTTTTTTATTTACTGTAGAGACAATGTCTGCCAAGTTGCCCAGGCTGGTCTCAAACCCCTGGACTCAGACTGTTCTCTTGCCTTTGTCTCCCAGCGTGCTGGGATTATAGGAGTGAGCTACTACACCCGGCTGCCTTTTCTATTTTAAAAAGAATAGGAAGAAGGAAGAATGAAAAGGGAAAGATTGTTAAACATGTAGTAAACTCCTTTGGGGAAATCTAAGAAAGAACCTGATTTTTGTTATACAACTATGGAAAGGTCAATAATTTGTGTATCAGTTATGCCTAAATGTAGAGGTGAAGGTAAGGTGGAAAACAAGAAAAATGTTTGAAAGTCTCTATGAATAATGGACTGTTTAACTTGCTCCTCACCTCCTACATTTATCTTTTGAAAAAAATCAGGCGCCAGGTGTGATGGCACATGCCTGTAATCCCAAAATTTAAGGAGGCCAAGGCAAGAGAATCGTTTGAGCCCAGGAGTTTGAGATCAACCTAAGCAATATAACGAGATCCTGTCTTTTCAGAATAATAAGCCGGATGTGTGTGGTAGCACATGCCTGTTGTCCCAGCTACTCAGGAGCTTGAGGTGGAAGGATTGCCTAAGCCCAGGAAGTTGAGGCAGCTGTGAGCTGTTGTCATGCCACTGCACTCTAGCCTGGATGACAGGGTGAGGCCTTGACTACAAAAGAAAAAGATCAGGCATGGTGGCTCACGCCTGTAACCTCAGCACTTTGGGAGGTTAAGACGAGAGGAATGTCTGAGCCCAAGGGTTTGAGACCAGCCTGGGCAACTTGTTGAGACCCTGACTCTACAATAAATCAAAAAAGTAGCTAGGCGTGGTGTTGAGTGCCTGTAGTTCCAGCTACTTGGAAGGCTGAGGTGGAAGAGTTGCCTGAGCCCAGCAGGTCAAGGCTGCAGTGTACATGAGTGTGCCTCTGCACTCCACCCTGGCTGACAGAGTGAGACTCTGACTTAAAAAAAAAATCAGAAAAACTAGGTGAAAATTGGACATAGTAAATATTGAGTTCTAGAGATAGGCTTTTATCTTCCAGGTAGGAGAGACTTGGAAATATCTTCTCTAAGGAATCTGAACCGCCCAAGAGAAAAGGCCTAAAGTAAAAATGCCTGCATTAGGGATTTCACAGAAAAATGATCTGGTCAGATCATCCTAATCTGATAACTCCAGTCCAGCTTCACATATGTATACTTGCTTCTAATTAGCTTTCTTGGTCACACTGTTAAATATGAGCATATTGCCAAGAGTTACCCAGAATCTGGGGGAAAGCATCTGGTATGAAAGATTAAGATCAAATCAATAGGAAAGAAAAAATAACTTGGAGAAAACAAGTTTTTGCAGGAAGAAGAAAAAAATTTAAATTATCATTAACCCTTTGCACTTGAAGACATCTTGTGGATCACCTACCAGCAACTCAACTGCAGTTTTTTACGAAGTAGTGAACGATGAATCACTTCATATTAAATGCTATAGTGTTGGGATCAATTATTTTATTGTAATGATATTTGGCTTATAATGGAGTTTTGGACATTGAGGAACTTATTCATGACAAAAAAATCAAAATTTCATATCTTATTTCTTTCTGACATGTGGTAACATGTGAAAGTTACTGACATGCATTTGAAGTTCATCGATACATGTTGTGCAGTAGTAATTTGTTTGATGTCTTCCACTGTAACCAGTGCACTGTTTGAGCAGACAGTGCAGTCTTGTATTCTTCCTTCCATATTAATAATATGTAATTTATTGTCCAGTCTGTTGTTCAACAACAATGTGGGAAGGACACACTCATGATTCCTGAAAACCAGTTCTAATCAGAAGCTTGACATATTTCAAATGAGACATAAGTTTTTCTTTCTTTTTTTTTTTGAGGCTCAGTATGGTATATAGAAGTTAATAATACTTATTTTTAGTCCCCAGAAGAAAAATTTCCTCACTTATGCCAAATCTGTTTTGTGATGACTGCTTTTTCTTTATTTTTTCATCTACATAACGATTTGTTTATTTTGTTACACTATCCACTAATTCATTTGTAAAATACAGAGCAAAATAGTCCATCAGTTCTCTTATATCACTTGCTATTTGTAGTCCTATTGTTCGAGATGAACAACAAAATTTATTCTTACTGGAGGAGCATCTTTTTTTTGTAGCATCTTCCCATCGTTCACTTGACAATAGTTGTGGTCTACTTCTTCAAAACTACTAACACTTTCATCGCTATCACTTTCTGTTGTGTTCACCTGTTTTCTTCTTGATGGGACAATATCACTATCTCTACTATAATTTTCTTCCACCTCATTATTTTTTCTTTTTTCTTTTTTTTTGAGTTGGAGTCTCACTCTGTCGCCCAGACTGGAGTGCAGTGGCTGCTCCCGGTCACCGCAGCCTCGACCTGCTGGGCTCCGGCGATCCTTCCGCCTCAGCCTTCCAAGTAGCTGGAACTACAGGTGTGCACTACCACGCCCGGCTAATTTTTTGATTTATTGTAGAGATGAGGTCTCACCAAGTTGCTCAGGCAGGTCGCAAACCCGCAGGCTCAGGCAATCCACTCACCTCAGCCTCCCAAAGGCGCGGGATTACAGGCTGAGCCACCGAGCCCGGCTTACATAGAATTTCAAAAGCATACTGAGGAAAAGAAGTTAGACACAAAAAAGTATATACTACATGGATGCCATTTATATGAAGTTTAACAACGGACAAAATGAAAAATCGAATAATAGAAATCATAACAGTGGTTGCTCATAGGGCTTGGGAGGGATTGACAGGGAAGAAGTATGAAGAGTTTTCTAGAGTGAAGAAAATGTTCTGTATCTTGATGATATTGTGGTTTACATGTGTATGTACATTTGTCAGAACTCATCCAGCTGTACACTTGAAGGATCTGTGTATTTCACTGTGTGTAAATTTAGGAGTAATTTTAGAAAAATAAATAAAATTGAGTTTTCTCAACTGTGGCACCAGTAGTCAGAAGACAATTAATTGATTGCCTTTACAATTCTAAGAAGAAACCTACAAGCCTTTCTTTACTCAACCAAACTATAAATTAGTGTGAAGGTAGACTGAAGTTACTTTCTCATGTTCAGGGTCCCAAAAAACCTACCCATGCTCCATTTCACAGGAAGCTCCTGCAAGTTATATGCCACGAAAATGAAGAAAACCATGAAAGGATTCTCAGATCTAGGACAAAGACTCCAAGTTGAGAGAGGAGGGGACTCTCCAGCATCATGCTGATGAAAGAGCACAAGATACTTGTTCAGTAGGCCTAGAGAGCAGCCATTTCAGAGTGGAGCAGGGTGAAAGACTTGGAGAGAGTTCTTTAGGAAGATAAAATTGATAAAATACTTAATATGTGTAAACATTCTGAAAGATTTATACAATTAGGAAAGAGTTTAAGTTGAATCAGAACGAAAACCAAGCAGATAAAAAAGGGAAATCACTTCAGGGAAAACAATATACAGGAAAAGTGAAATCACTTACCATACTAATAATAATGTAAACACTGAAAATTGATGACCGGGTGCAGTGGCTCACGTCTGTAATCCCAGCACACTGAGAGGCGGAGGCGAGAGAATTGCCTGAGCCCAGGAGTTGGAGACCAGCCTGGGCAACTTGGAGAGACTCGTCTCTACAGCAGATCAAAAAATTAGCTGGGCATTTTGGCGAGGCTTATAGTTCCAGCTACTTGGAAGACTGAAGCAGAAGGATTGCCTGAGCCCAGCAGGTCGAGGCTGTAGTGGCTGTGAGCATACCATTGCACTCCAGCCTGGGCTACAGAGTGAGACTAAATTGTGGTTTAACTATAATTGGAAGATGAGGGCATGGGCAGAGTGTTTATGGTGAGGCCAAGAGATGCTAAACAGTATAATTCTTATTTTCCATAGTAGAAAAATAATTCCTAAAATCAAGAAGTAGTATTTTGGCTAGGCGCAGTAGCTCAAGCCTGTAATCCTAGCACTTTGAGAGGTTGAGGTGAGGGGATTGCCTGAGCCTATGGGTTTGAGGACTGCCTGGGCAACGTGGCGAGACCTCATCTCTACGATAAATCAATAAAAAAATTAGCTGGGCATGGTAGCGCACACCTGTAGTTCCGGCTACTTGGAAGGCTGAGGCAGATGAATCACCAGAGCCAAGCAGATGGACGCTAGGGTGGCTGTGAGCATGCCACTGCATTCCAGCCTGGGCGATGGAGTGAGACTCCAACTCAAAAAAAAAAAAGTAGCATTTTATAAAAATGTTACTTAGAGATAGATTTGCTTTTGTAAAACCAAAAAGGAGGAATTGGGAAAAATAAAAGTAGTTATAGAAAAAAGTAGTAAAAGTAGTTGAATTTGGCGAGTGGGAATGTGCATGAGGGGATGATTTCCATTTTCTGAAACAAGTTTTGAAAAAATGATTGGACTCTATGTGTAGATTAAAATGTCAACCAAAAATAAACAAAAATAAAAGAATTTGGAAAATGCACCAAAATGTTAAATTTAGCTAATTCGTGAGATAAAGGTGATTTTGTTTTCTTTATTTTAAAAATTTACTCCCCTGAACTTGGGTTACTTTTGTAACCAGTAGGGAAAAAATGAAAATAAATGCCAGTTATTCTTTTTTCCTATAGCAGGGCTAAGGTGAAGATGTTAATATATTCATAGAGTCACTATTGATGTTTACAAGGGACTATCTTATAGAGTGAGAAAATTCATTTTGATTGAGACATTGAGCTCATACTAGTGAGGAGAAATGAGATTCTTATAGAAATGATGTAGCTATCACAGTGTGTATAAAATATATAGTTTACATGTACTTTTCATTTCAGTGACTCCTTTGTGTAGTTTTTAAAAAATGTTCAATAGCATAGTACTTTATAGCATTAAATATACATTTTAGTACATATATACTGTTGTCATTTAATGAACTACTTAAAAGCTTAAAAAAGTTAAATTTGTTACATCTATTGCCTTTATATTAAGCTTTTCCTTTTTCTTTTAACAGAGAAACAGGAAAAGGAAATTGACATCTATGCTAACCTCTCTGATGAAAAGGCTTTCGTGTTTTCAGTCGCCTTGGCAGAAATAAATAGGAAAATTATCAATCAAAGACTTATTCTCTGATACTTGTCTGCAAAATCTGTTCCAGCTTTCTTCAGAATTATATCAGCAAATCCTCAAACAGTTGTGGACTCTCAGGAGCATCTGACTGCATCAGTAAGGGCCGTTGATTGTTTCCCCTATCATTTAGCTGGTGCCACATGTTGGGAGCAAAGCTTGGACTATTTGGGGATCTCCTTGTTTACTAAGGAGTATTGTCAGTGTTTTGTGTTTGGGTTATAAGCAAGTGTATTTACAAAAAAAAAATACTGGATGGATGTTAAAGGATCAAAGGGGTAGGGGTGGGGGTGGAAGGATGAAAACTAGGGAGATACAATGTGTGATAGTTTTCAGGTTTGCCACCAGAGATGCAATATTTTAAATACTGTCAGAAAGAGTGACTTTTAAAAATATATATTTCAGATTTTTAGCACTAACAGATTGTATACAGTTCATTTACTTTTAGTAAATTGGCAATTGCTATTTTATTGAATGGGGAATTGAGAATATAAACTGTAAATTTTGTCTTAAATTGATTTTTTTCTTGGCCTTTATTTTTATGACTTACAGTATGAGTTATATTTTAGGAAATACTTTCTAAACAGTTTGGAAGTTTGGGTGCTATATGAAGAAAAACATTTAAGAATATATCATACTTCAGATTTAAAACACCTTGTTTTCTTGAATGTAATTTATTTATTGGTTAAAAAAAAACTTTTCTGCTCTCAAGATGGTGCCTGTTAACCTAAACATAAAATATATTTATTATAATGCAAAATATTTCTTAGCCACTTTTAAGCAGTAATGTTTTATCTGAATGGATATTCATTTATACATCCTGATAATTATTTAAATTGTTAATCTCACTCTGAAAAATAAAATAAACATTAATATTGAAACTGAGCAGATGACAGTGTGTTATAAACTTTTTGTTATAGTGAGTTTGTAAAATATATTTAAATTCTTAATTTTGCTAGGGTTAAATATAACCATTTATACTTGATTTATTTTGTACTAAATACATATGTATTTTGGCATACTAGTTTAATAATTAACATATTCAGACCAGACAATAATTCACCTTATTTTCATTCCCTCTACCTCATTCTGTTTGGAAGTTGTCTGTATAAAATAGTCATCAGTTACATTTAGCCTCTACTTAAGAGAATCTCCCTTGGCCTGGCATGGTGGCTCACGTCTGTAACCCCAGCATTTGGGAGGCTGAAGCAGGAGGATTACATGAGCCCAGGAGCTTGAGACCAGCCTAGACAACATATATAACCTTGTCTCTACAAAAAAATAAAAAATTAGCCGGATTTGGTGGTATACACATGTAGTGCCAGCTACTTGGGAGGCTTAGGCGGAAGGACCAGTTGAGCCTGGAGGCTTTGGTGAGCTATGATTGTGCCAGTGCACTCCAGCCTGGGTGACAGAGTGAGACCCAGACTCAAAAAAAAAAACCAAAAATAATCTCCCTTTTAGTTTCAGCTGTGGTATTGCTGTCACCTCACAAGAAATGTAATTTTTTTTCTACTTTATTTAAATGGCACCAGCAGAGGGAGCATATGAGATACTCTAGATGGGATATAGACTTTTCCTAAGGATTATTTTTCCTTAATCCCCATACCTACCTGCAGGTTCTACTGCAAATATTTTGTATGCATTTTAAAGTAATATTAGTAAAGTTTCCCCAAGAATGTAATGTGATTCTATTTTTGAAACATATTGTATGAAAACTATTTTGAGCAAGAAAGCTTTAAAATGATTCATATCTCAAAATGCTTGTGTACGTATATATGTTCTTAGAAGAAGTAACAACAGCTTGTGGAGTAGGCATCTCTTTAAATAAGAATTATTAATGTGGGAGTCTGTCCCTTTAAAGCTGAAGATCATGAGAGGAAAGTCCTGTTAAAATATTGGCTATAATAAGTGAGAATACCGATTACTGGACTGGAGCTTGCTATGTAGAAAAGTAATTATGGAACTACAGATTCTCATAAGGTTAGACTGTTGGTTCATTGCACCTGAGGCTGCCACCAGCCAGGTAGCACCAAGGCTTTCCACCTGCGAGTACAGCTGGGGAAGCGCTGCCGGAGCTGGAGCCTGAGCCAGGAGATCCCCTCTGGAGACGAGTTCTGGGAGGACCAGGAGAGAGGACATGGTGGTTGAGTGCTGGGAGGCGAGGCCTCAGTGCCAAGGTGCCCTCCTGCCCAGAATCTTCTCCATCCCTGTGTGTGAGTGACCCCAAAGAGCGGCCTCCCTCCCTACTCCTGCTGCTTGTGCATCTGTCCTGAGTGGACCTGTGTGCAGAATTCAGTGACGGGAAGTTTAAGGCCAAAGAGAAAACATATTTAAAAACAGAAAAAAGCCGGGCTCGGTGTCTCAGCCTGTAATTCCAGCACTTTGGGAGGCTGAGGTAAGTGAATTACCTGAGCCCACGGGTTCGAGACCCGCCTGGGCAACTTGGTGAGACCTCAT
>NW_007245730.1:391609-392870 GCF_000164805.1 Carlito syrichta
AGAAAAAAGCTCATAGAATAAGGATATGAAGGAAAAGTAATTTTGTATAACTATACAACATGTTTGTGTTTTAGCTAAGTTATTACAAGAAAGTAAAAAACTATCCGGGCTCGGTGGCTCAGCCTGTAATCCCGCGCCTTCGGGAGGCTGAGGTGAGTGGATTTCCTGAGCCCGTGGGTTCGAGACCCGCCTGGGTAGCGAGACCTCATCTCTACAATAAATAAAAAAAAAAATTAGCCGGATGTGGTAGCGCGTGCCTGTAGTTCCAGCTACTTGGAAGGCTGAGGCAGAAGGATCGCCAGAGCCCAGCGGGTCGAGGCTGCAGTGACCGGGAGCGGCCACTACACTCCAGTCTGGGCGACAGAGTGGGACTCCAACTCAAAAAAAAAAAGAAAGTAAAAAACTTTAAAATGTGTATAATTTTTTAAAAATTGTTGGTTCATTAAAAAATTTATTCGGCAGAGGAGTAAATCAGGTTTCCCCAATTTTTGATGTAACCTATTTAACCAATTTCTAAAAAAATGCTCTGGAGATATATTTGTGAGCTGTCTTGTTATAAAACTAAGAAATTTAATTTATCTAGGCATGTTATAACGGTTCCAGAAAATATTACTTGGGGTCTGGTATTGAAGAAATCTCTGTCGTCATCAGATGCCCTAAGAGCATAATTATAGTTCTTTAATTTGCTTAATACGTTTTCATCTAATATCTATAAGTGATAGAATTATAATGTCCTGAGATGATCCTATGATTAGATTAGTTCTATTGAAGATAATTTATTTTTAAATGTGAACAATATTAAACAGGCTGGGCTAAGAGGCTCAGCCTGTAATCCCACTTGGGGAGGCTGAGTCGAGTGGATTGCCTGAGCCTGTGGGTTTGAGAGCAGCCCGCGCAACTTGGCGAGATCGCGTCTCTACAATAAATTAAAAAAAAAATTAGCTGTGCGTGTTAGCGTGCACCTGTAGTTCCAGCTACTTGGAAGGCCAAGGCGGAAGGATTGCTGGAGCCCAGCTGGTCCACACTGGGGTGGGCCACGGCACTCCAGCCTGAGCGACAGTGAGACTCCGACTCAAAAAAAAAAAAAGATTAAATAAAAGTAATTTGAGAGTTGTTAGGCTAAACTATACAAAGTTGTATTTTCTACCCCCTCCCCCATTTGGCCAGAGTAAAGTCACATATTTTAAAATTTCAGAAATACTTTTTTTTTTTTTGAGTTGGAGTCTTACTCTGTCGCCCAGACTGGGGTGCAGTGGCCACT
>NW_007245730.1:392980-394222 GCF_000164805.1 Carlito syrichta
GAGGTCTCGCTGCCCAGGCGGGTCTTGAACCCGTGGGCTCAGGCAATCCACTCACCTCACCCTCCCAAAGGTGTGGTATTACAGGCTGAGCCACCGAGCCCAGCTCAGAAATACTTTTTAAAAAGATCGATATAGCTTGTGTTGCTTTCTAAAAATAATCATATGTGATGTGGTTTTCCTTAGATAAGAATTCGACCACTGCACTCCAGGCTGGGTAACAGATTGAGACTACAAGTTTAAAAAAAAAATGTTTTTTCCTAGTATTTTCTGGGATTTTTTTGAGCCTATAAAAATCATAGTTTAATCCACTAATCTCTTAATTTTTTTCTGTGAAGCCTTTTTTTTTTTTGCTATTATTAAAGACTTTATTTTTACATTTGGAAGTGTATGTATATATTTATGTATTTAACTTAAAATTCTCAGGATCTGGCTGGCGCAGTAGCTCATGTCTATAATCCCAGCACTTTGGGAGGAGAGGTGAGAGGATCGCCTGAGCCCAGGGGTTCAAGACCAACCTGGGTAACTTGACGAGACCTTGTCTCTACAGTAAATAAAAAAATTAGCTGAGTGTGGTGGCACATACCTGCAGTCCCAGCTACTCAGAAGGCTGAGGTGGAAGGATCACCTGAGCCCTGTAGGTCGAGGCTGCGGTAGTTGTGAGCTGGAGCCTAGGTGACAGAGTGTAAGACTCCAACTCAAAAAAAAAAAAAAGCAGATATCTTCTTGAGAATCTTTGTATTGAACTGTGTTTTTTTTTAAGAGTCTTTGGTTTCCTAATTAGGTGATACTGGTGTTTTTTGTTTTTTGTTTGAGTTGGAGTCTCACTCTGTCGCCCAGACTGGAGTGCAGTGGCTGCTCCCGGCCACCGCAGCCTTGACCTGCTGGGCTCCGGCGATCCTTCCGCCTCAGCCTTCCAAGTAGCTGGAATTACAGGCATGTGCTACCACGCCCTGCTGATTTTTTGGTTTATTGTAGAGATGAGGTCTCACCTGCCCAGGCGGGTCTCCAACCCACGGGCTCAGGCAATCCACTCACCTCATCCTCCCAAAGGTGCGGGATTACAGGCTGAGCCACCGAGACCGGCTTCTCGTGGTTTTTATTTGATTAGTGATATTGATCACCTTTTCATATAGCTGTTGGTCATTTGTATTTCTTCTCTGGAAAAATGTCAATTTAGGCTCTTCACCTATTTTTTTTTTTTTTTGAGTTGGAGTCTCACTCTGTCGCCCAGACTGGAGTGCA
>NW_007245730.1:394354-399946 GCF_000164805.1 Carlito syrichta
TACAGGTGTGCGTTACCACACCCGGCTAATTTTTTGATTTATTGTAGAGACGAGGTCTCGCCTGCCCAGGGGGGTTTCAAACCCGTGGGGTCAGGCAATCCAATCACCTCAGCCTCCCAAAGGTGCGGGATTACAGGGTGAGCCCCCGAGCCCGGCTACCTATTTTTTTTTTTTTTTTGGAGTCTCACTCTTGCCCAGACTGGAGTGCAGTGGCCGCTTTCAGCCACTGCAGCCTCCACCTGCTGCACTCCGGTGATCCTTCCACCTCAGCCTTCCGAGTAGCCAGAATTACAGGTGCGCGCTACCATGCCCAGCTAATTTTTTATTTATTGTAGAGATGAGGTCTCACCAAGTTGCCCAGGCGGGTCTCGAACCCATGGGCTCAGGCAATTCACTCACCTCAGCCTTCCAAGGCGCGGGATTACGGGCTGAGCCACCGAGCCCAGCTAGAATTTTTTTTTAATAAATAAATTCTAGGTATTTTGGGTCCCCCCTCATATAGTACAAACTCTAGGAGAATTACTAAAGTTATTTTTTAAAGTAATATAATTAATACACTAAGAGGAGAGAGAACAGTCACAAAATGCTCAGTTAAAACCAGAGAAAGCAGGAAAAGAAGGGAAGAAGAAGACAATTAAAGAACAAGTGCACTGAACAGAAAACAATTATAAACATGGTAGATATTTATTGAACTGTATCAGTCATCACCTTAAATGTGTCTTGTATCTGTGGGTGTGTAATTTTCATCAAATTTGGTAGTTGTGTGGCCACAGTTTTCTCCCCTCTTCTCTGGAAACTCCGATTACATATATGTTAGACTGTGTGAAGTCCCACACTTCACTACTGCTCTGTTCTTATTTTCTCTCTTGGTACTTCTTTCTTGACAGTTTTTGCTGCTATTGCTGTATCTTAACATTCACTAATATTTTCTTCTGTAATGTTTAGCCTGCAGTTAGCCCCATTGGTGTAGTTTTCACTCAAATGTTGTAGTTTTATCTCTAGAATTTCATATTGGGGCTTTTAAAATTTTTTCCATGTCTACTTAACATCTATGTTTTCTCTAGCTGTCTGGAAACTGGAGCAGTCAACAAGTTCACCTCATTTATTCTTCATTTTTCATGCCTCACTGTCCTTTACAGGCTGATATCCAGTGTCTTGAGAACTAATCTTTCCTACATCTTATCCAGATGTTTAGTTGTTTCAGATAAGAGGGTAAATCCAGTCCCACTCTGTCTTGGCTGAATGTAGAAGTCCCTGCCTCTATTATTTCATTTATATTTACTGTCAAGTTTTAAAAGATACAGAAAAGGCCACATATTTGTTTTAATCAGTTGCTGTCAACAAAAGACACTCTAGCATCTAATTGCACATGCCTTCCTGCTGAGTGGTAAAGCACATGCCTTCTCTGTCTCTATACTAATCTTCATTCAGAATCTATTTCTTAAAAATGTAACTATCAGAAAGCTCTGGTACTTCTCTTTCTCTTTTTTTCTTAAATTACAAAAAAAAAAATCACTTCTGATGTTACCAGTAAGAGAAATCTGTTTCAGAGCCTTTTATCTTTATTACGCTATTGTGGTATCATATATTATTCCTGGGCTGGGTTACTTTCCAGTTAGAGTTATAAAACATTTTTTATGGCATTATACATGGCCTGCTGTGGGAGAAGGAATCGACCCCCCTCAGTTTCGTTGCCAAAGCACGACACGGAGTCTCAGAGATCGGGGGAGTGAAGCAGCTCTTTTCATCTTGTTCTTGCCAGAACGGGTGCCTCTCAGGTAAGCAGGCACACCAAGGTGGTTACAGTCAACACATTTGTGCCCTAAAGTGCAAGTCCATCCCCTGGTTTCTTGGTGGCTGAGTACTTCAGAGGTGACATTACTTTCCTGGAAGTCGCCTAAGGAATAATTTTGTACAAATAAGGTAAAACATAAGCAGTTTTTACTCAAATAAGGTAAAATACATGCGTCTAGATTTTGATTGGGTCTCAATGCTCATCAGAGGAAGTCTGCCAAAAGAAAGATCCTGGCAGGAAAGAGGAATCAGGTAGTGAAGTAACCAACTGCTGTTTTGAAAATGAATCACCATTTTGTTTTTTACAGTTCTCACCTTTTTTAATTAAGTAGTTTTGATTTCGTTTTTATAATTCAAGTTTGTCTCAAAATTTTTTAATAGTTTCTGACTTTTTCCTCAAAGTTTAATTTAGTTTTATTATTATGAGATTATTAGGGGAATAATCTATGAGCATTTGTTTATTAATAGCAATTTTATAAGTTTTTGGACTAAGCCCTTAATACAGGGAATTATCCAGCAACCTATGGCTGTTAATATTTCTGCTATTGTTACAAGGGAGGATAAGATTGAGGCTATTATTTCTTTTCATTTTTCAAACTAGCCTTCTAACCAATTTGTAAAAGTATTGTTAATTCCAGAATTTTTGACCAATTTATTGGCCAGAGTAGTTAGCCCTTGTAGTACCTTGGTGATAGTTTTATCAGGGGCTATGTTATTTGGAATAAAACTACAACATTTTTTTCACCAACATAACACAGATTTCCCCTTTCTCAGCTAGCATTATATTTAAAACCATATGTTTTATCCCAAGTTATTTGGCTGGTGGCATTTAGTTATTTTACAATTCCTCTGACAGCATTTCTAGTATAATTAATAGGCCTTTGTTGGTTATAGTAAATGTATTGATTCAATTTACATTTTTATCAACAGTTGACCACCAGAAGAGCATAGACTTAAATTCTACAGCTATTTGGTTTCTAGCTTTAAATTCATTGGGGACTTCTCAGGGGACTCCTATGGCATTGATATATATATAGGGATCAAATGATTCTTGTAATGACTTTTTGCTTTTGTTTTGAGGATGAACTTTTAGGTTGGAGCAAAAAACCAGGGTGAATGGGACGACTGACCAAACGAACAAAGGACAGGTTCCAGCCTGTTTGGGTAGTAACAGGTTTTTTAAGTTTTTTTTCTCCACAGTACCACCAAACATTTGCTTGAGGAACATTAAAGTAGTTCATAAGTAGACTCTGAATGAAGATTAGAGTAGTTGCCCTTGTGTACTCTGAGACATCCAAGACATGGGTGTAAGTTTTCAGTTGCCCTACGCGAGTAGTGAACCCTTCCCCCTGTCTGAAGAGACATAGGAGTGATGTAAACTTATTCGTAGAAAAGTAAGGGATTACCTTTGAATTTGGCTTTTGCAAGGCAGGGTGAAGCAAGGACAGGCTTTTGCGCATCTTATTTCCCCATGCATTTTTGTTTTGGTACAGGACTAATACACAATTTGTTTCTATGGGGTTTGTATTCCAGCCAATAGGGAATGGAACCACTTGCACCTGCAACTGTCTTGCGGTGCATGCATAGCAATTATTTTTATTTAGAGTGGATACTGTAAATTTTATCCTTTTTATTCAGGCATTTACTTCCTTATAACCAGTTTTGAGTTATTTAGTCAGCTTTAAAATTTTAATTTTAACTATGGTTACCTTTTGGGGATTATTGCTAGGGAGGTTGTAATAATTATTGGGTTTCGGAGTTGGTTTTACTGTATCTACAGCTAGAGTTTTGACCAAAAGAAGGGTTAATTGTTTTTGAGGGTCTTGTTCTGAAACGTTGACTTTTAATCCATAAACTTGAGGTGCCACCTCAGGCTTTTGATTTAAAGTAGTAGGATTATTAATCAGAAGTATAGGATTAGTCAGAAGTATAGGATTACATTCTAAATTTTTACAGGCTGCCGGCGGAATTCCCTTAGATAAATGTATTTTGGGTTTTAAGGGCTGTAGGGGCTTTATTGTTTTTCAGGGGGTTGCCATTTAACCTTAAATTTGGGTAGTTTACCATACATTATCCTAACTGGGACAGGGCTTCTTTGGGTTCGGGGAGATTTCTTAAAGTTTTTAAAATTTAAATTCTCCTCACCTATATTTGGCTCAGGACAAAGATATTTGTTTGCCTGAGATAACTGTTTTTGCTTTTCTAGGTTTTCACAAGGTAAAATTTGGCATGCATTAAATTTTATAGTTTGAGGTGCTGAGGTGTTAGATACATTGATTATTAAGTTAGTGTGAAAGGGATAATGCTTACCTTTGGTTGTTTGTATATTAGTGGCTTATAAAATTACAATAATACAAAGGTTTGCAAGTAATTCGACATTTTGGTGGTTTTTAAGGGAGGAAACAATTTCATGGGTATTTAGAACTAAGAGGTTTTTGACAAATGTTTAACAAAACAAATAGGACAATAGAAGCAGTTACTATAGGTAGGGCTATAAGGAACATTTATGGAGACTACATTTTAAATTACCTTTTTTAATTTTTATTTTTAGAGGTTTTATTTGAGAGACTTCCTACCGATTTTGCCTTTTTTTTTAAACCACAGTTTCTGTTACTGATTTTTTGACTTGGGTATGATGTATTTACTCCTTTTCTGCTGTTTGGACTGCCGTCTTAGTAGTCAGGAGCACTTGGTATGGTTTTTCCCAGTTTGGTTGGAGCTTGGTTTTTTCCAAGTCTTGATTAACACTCAGTTACCAGGCTGAAAATGATGAACTGTGAACTTAAGAGGAGTAGTTTGAGCAGGGAGTTTTTTTAATTTAAAGGAAGATGGGGTAGAGGAGATAGCTGAAATATATTCCCTTAAAAATTGTTTTTTGGTCTTCAGGGTTGGTAAATCCATTGCTTTACCTAGATGGGGCAACCCCTATAAAAGTTTATAGGGTGACAAACCCAAATCCCCTTGAGAGACTGTTTTAATTTAGAGGAGAGCTTTAGGAAGACACTTTGAACCGGGACAGCTTTACTTTTAACATTAGTTTAGTTATATGGGTTTTTAAAGTTTGGTTTATTTGCTTTATCTGTCCTGGGATGATAGATGCCAGGGCGAATGAAGGTTCTATTGTATTTGGAGTGCTGTTGTAATGCCTTGTAATACCTTTGAGGTAAAACAGCTTCCATTATTCAAATTAATGTTTTTTATTAGACTAAATCTAGGGATTACCTGTTTTTTTAACAGACCCTGTTGTAGCTGTTGTTGTTGGGTATGCCTTCAGCCACCTGGCAAAATGATTAACAATTAATAGGCACTTAAATTTTCCAGCCTTGGGCATTTTAGTGAAATTAATTTGTATACTTTGGAAGGATTGTAATCCAGGAGGTTTTTCTCCTTTTAATGACACTGTTTTTGTTTATTATTTACCTTGTTATTTACTTTCTGACAAATTATACATTCTTTACAGATTTGTTTAGCAATAGTATAAATACTTACACAACCATAGGTGTTTTGTTTTTTTTTTTGTTTTTTGAGTTGGAGTCTCACTCTGTCGCCCAGACTGGAGTGCAGTGGCCGCTCCCGGCCACCGCAGCCTCGACCTGCTGGGCTCCGGCGATCCTTCCGCCTCAGCCTTCCGAGTAGCCGGAATTACAGGCACGCGCTACCACGCCCGGCTGATTTTTTTATTTATTGTAGAGATGAGGTCTTGCTGCCCAGGCGGGTCTCGAACCCGCGGGCTCAGGCAATCCGCTCACCTCAGCCTCCCAAAGGCGCGGAATTACAGGCTAAGCCACCGAGCCCGGA
>NW_007245730.1:400799-404142 GCF_000164805.1 Carlito syrichta
GGCGGGTCTCGAACCTGCAGGCTCAGGCAATCCACTCACCTTAGCCTCCCAAAGTGCTGGCATTACAGGCTGAGCCACTGAGCCCGGCTGGTTAACTTCCAACTTTTAGCTGCAATGGCCTGAACACACTCTGGCCAACCCCTGGACACAGGATTTAATAATAGTTTGGATATAAAGGCTGTTGGTTGCTTTTTTTCTACCCCAATTCTGGTAAGTACCCTGCTGGCTATTTCTTGATTGATTGTTATAAACAAGTGGAAAGGTTTTTTGAAAGAAGAGAGAGAAAGGACAGGGGTATAATTAAAGATTGTTTAAAATTTTGTGAACTTTGTGTGGTTTTTTTAGTTCATTGGAGGGAGTTTGGTGCTTTCTCCAATAGTTTTGAATATAAGCTCTTAGTTTTGGTTGCATATGAATCAATTAATAGTTTGCAATAACCTATTAGACAGGAATTTTTTTTTTTTTTTTTTGAGCTGGAGTCTCACTCTGTCACCCAGACTGGAGTGCAGTGGCACGCTCCCGGCCACCGCAGCCTCCACCCGCTGGGCTCCAGCTATCTTTCCACCTCAGCCTTCCAAATAGCTGGAACTACAGGCACACGCTACCATGCCAGGCTAATTTTTGATTTATTGTAGAGATGAGGTCTCACCAAGTTGCCTGGGCGGGTCTCAAACTTGCGGGCTCAGGCAATCCACTCACTTCGGCCTCCCAAAGTGCTGGGATTACAGGTTGAATCACCCAGCACGACCAGGATGCTGTTTTTTACAGACAATTTCTTTGGTTGTTCTAAAGAAATCTGAATGGGGGAATTTTTAGCCCTCCCCTGTTTTCTTTTTTTACCCATATTTTAGGGCTAATTTTCTTTTCTTTGTGAGATATGCCATTTGGACCTTAAGTTGACTTTGTTTTATTCCTACATTAAGGTCTATTTGGACAACTAGGTTTTTGCCTTGGAGATTTATTTCTGCTTTTGGGACAAATAAAAATGACCCTGTCATTGTTTCAGTTTCAGTTTTTATAATATGGGTTCAAATATGGGAACATGAAATTCTTTTCTCTTTACTCCAGAGACTGAAATTTTTTTTTTTTTTTTTTTGAGTTGGAGTCTCACTCTGTCACTCAGACTAGAGTGCAGATACTGAAACTTTTTTGGTAAAAATCTAAATTTTGGGGTTAGAAGATGAGGGAGGAGCGAGTTGCCCCAGTATTAAAGATGAAGATAATGTTTTCCTCATTAGGCCTTACCTTCAGATTTATCAAGGGTTCTATGCGGTTTGATAAAGGGAAACCCCTGACCTCCCTATTTTGAATTTAGTGCCATAAAGGAGACTATTTCTTCTTCCTTTTTTAACTTAGGACAACTTCTCTTGAAATGTCCTGGTTTTTTACAGTGATGACATTCAGCTTCCTTTTGATTAAATTCCCTTTTCATAGTTCCTTTGGATTAAACCTTTTTAGTTTGTTCCTTTTTTTTTTTTTTTTTTTTTAGTCAGAGTCTCACTGTCACCCAGGCTGGAGTGCAGTGACACAGTCACAGCCACCCCAGCATCAACTCGCTGGGCTCAGGCAATCCTTCCACCTCAGCCTTCCAAGTAGCCGGATCTACAGTCATGTAGTACCACTCCCAGCTTAATTTTTTTATATATTGTAGAGACGAAGTCTCACCAAGTTGCCCAGGCTGATCTCAAACCCCTAAGCTCAGGCAATCCTCTTGCCATGGCCTCCCAAAGTGCTGGGATTACAGGCTTGAGCCACCACACTTGGCCTGTTCCTTTTGATGTCCAGGTTTTGCCCAGGGGGAGGGGTCTCTTTTTTTTTTTTCTGACTACCTTTTTTACAGTGCTTACCATGATTTTAGCTTTTTCTCATTTCCTAGCAAACACATTTTGTGTTTTTCTTTTCTTTCTTTTTTTTTTTTTTTTTTTGAGTTGAAGTCTCACTCTGTCACCCAGACTGGAGTGCAGTGGTACGCCCCCGGCCACCGCAACCTTGACCTGATGGGCTCCGGTGATCCTTCCGCCTCAGCCTTCCAAGTAGCTGGAACTACAGGTGTGCGCCACCACACCTGGCTAATTTTTGATTTATTGTAGAGATGAGGTCTCGTCAAGTTGCCCGGGCGGGTCTCCAACCTGCGGGCTCAGGCAGTTCACTCACCTTGGCCTCCCAAAGGGCGGAATTACAGGCTGAGCCACTGAGGCTTTTTTTTTTATTTAAACAATTCCTTAATAGGCTTTTTTATGCTATTTCTTTAGCTTTTGCAACATTTGGCCAACTTTGGTAACAAAATTAACCTTAAGGCCCTGTTCTACAAGGTTTTTTGGGTTTAAACCTTAATACTTTTTTATTGATTTTTAAGTCCTTGTAAAGAGGCCTTTGGAGTTTTCTTCTTCTCTTGCTGGATGTTAAAAGCCTTTGAGACATTTTGGGATCTCAGGGCTGACTTTCCCATCCCTTTAATGATTAATTCCCTTAAATTTTGCATTTTAACTCTATCTCCTGGGTTATTATTATCCCATTTGGGGTTTGTGTTTGGATATTTTTGTTCAGCTGGTTGTACTCCTGTGCCTGGAAGTGTTCCTGTTCCCAGATAGACATTGCAGCCCTTCTAATCATTCTCCTTTCTTTACTAGTGAATAGAATGTTTATAATAGACATCAGTTTTACTCAGGTATATATATTAGGTCTGAGAAACTGATTAACCTGATCGACTAATTCTAAAGAATTATTTAATAATGATTTTATTTCTTTTTTAAATTTCTTACTTCAGTACTAGTGAGTGGGACATTAACAAAGCCAATTTTTCCCTGTCCCAAGGGAAACTTCCTTAGCAGGAACAATTTTGAATTTTTATCTGAACTTCCAGGGAAAAAGGGAATTTTAAAATATTCCTTTTGCATTGTTCTACTTTTCTTTTCATATTAGGATTCAGGGGTTTAGGGCTTGAGATTTTAATTTTTGAGTTTTTGATAGATTTGTATCTCCCACTGCCCTTCCAGATTTCTGGGGTTTTTGGGGATTATGAGGGGAAGGGATATAGGAGAGTGGATTCCAAGGTTTTTCTTTTCCTTTAGAGGTCCAGATGTTTTTTCTTCCTTATTTCCCATTTGAAGGGGAAACATAGGAAGGGTCCCTGGAAACCAACAAAGGACATAATTCCTTTTTTTAGATGAAACAGAGGGCATATTGTTTACATAGATTACTAAAGTTTGACAAAGCCAGTTCTTTTTTTTCATTGTAAAGATGTGGGGTACAAGCCAAGCTCGTGGCTCAGCCTGTAATCCCACGCCTTTGGGGGGCTGAGGTAAGTGGATTGCCTGAGCCCGCGGGTTCGAGACCCGCCTGG
>NW_007245730.1:404449-405842 GCF_000164805.1 Carlito syrichta
ATGAGTGAGAACATATGGTACTCTCTTCTTTGTTTCTGTGATAGATCACTGAGTATGATCAACTCTAAATTCCCAAGTTGCTGCAGAGTCCACATGTTTGTCCTTCTTTATGACTGCATAATATTCCATCATGTATATGTACAATATTTTTTTAATCCAGTCAAGCTTTGATGGGCAGCATGGTTGGTTCCATGTTTTTGCTATTGTGAATAGAGCTGCAACAAACATATGTGTGCAGGTATCTTTTCTGTAGAATGATTTTTGAGTTCCTCCGGGTATATTCCCAATAGGGGAGTTGCTGGGTCATACAGAGAATCAATTTCTAGTTCTTTCAGAAATCGCCACACTGTCTTCCAAAGAGGTTGCACGAGTTTGCATTCCTGCCAGCACTGTAGAAGTGTTCCTTTTTCTCCATATCCTCATCAGCATCTGTTGTTGTTTGTTTTATTAATGATGACCATTTTTACTTGGGCTAGATGGTATCTTAATGTGACAAAGCCAGTTCTTATTGGAGTCAAATTTTGGCCAAAGCACTGAGGGCTGGTAGATTGGTTCCTTATTTTATACAAAGCAAAAAAATTCAATCATTTTCTTTTTTTTCCCCTTTTCTTTAGTTTTGGAATTATTTTTTCAATTTTTAAAAATTTGCCCCAGTAGACTGTCTGGAGGAATTTTAAAGTTTTCTTGACCTCCCTTCCTAGGCCTAGACTGCTTACTACCCATTTTTGGTTACCAGGTGAGCTGTGTTGTTTTCTTCTAAATTGTTTAACCTCCCCTTACTGGAGGTTTTTACAAGTGTTAGGACCGTAAAGTGTTTAACCTCCCTTACTGGAGGTTTTTTTGCAAGCATTAGGACTCACTTTGTATCTTGAGATACGTTTTAGCCACACACACTCAACCTCTGAGAATTTTTCTGACCCCCAAGGCAGTACTTATGGTTCAATTTTCCTACCTTGGCATTTGCGCGAGGTTACCAGTTTGCCATGAGTGGTGCCTGCCTGTTTAGTGTCTTCTCTGCCAAGTTTCAGATAACAGTCTCAGGTTTATCTGCAGAACAGCGGAACCAGGATTGTCCAGCTGGAGTAAGCCACCTAAAACTGGGTGGGACATGTTTTTTCCCTCTGACAGGAGTTCAGTTCCACAGTTGCAGGTTATACCAGATGAGCCTGCAGGTCGTCAAAGCACAACATGGAGACTCAAAAATGGGGGTGTGAAGCAGTTCTCTTATTTTATATATTTTATTTTTATTTTTAACTTTTAATTTTTTATTTTAAAGATGTGGGGTATAGTTCAGGGTTAGTTATACAAATGTACATTATGCAGGTACCCTTGTTGATGAGGTGTTCCCCGCCTTCCTCAGGCAGACTCCCACTACTGCCAAGCCTGCTTTCCT
>NW_007245730.1:405862-407977 GCF_000164805.1 Carlito syrichta
CTGTTGAGCAGCTTTCTTTCTTTCTTTCTTTCTTTTTGAGTTGGAGTCTCACTCTGTCGCCCAGACTGGAGTGCCGTGGCCGCTCCCGGCCACCGTAGCCTCGACCTGCTGGGCTCTGACGATCCTTCCGACCCAGTCTTCCAAGTAACTGGAACTACAGGCACGCGCTACCACGCCTGGCTAATTTTTGATTTATTGTAGAGATGAGGTCTCACCAAGTTGCCCAGAATGGTCTCGAACTCTCAGGCTCGGGTAATTCTCTCGCCTTGACCTCCCAAAGTGCTGGGATTACAGGCTGAGCCACCGAGCCCAGCTCCCTGGTTTCTTATTGGCTGAGTACTTCAGAAGTTACATTACTTACCTGGGGAGTTGCCTAAACATTAATTTTGTACAAATAAGGTAAAGCACAAGCAGTTTCCACACAAATAATTTCACACAAAGGTAAAATACATGTTTCTAGATTTTGATTGGTTCTCAATGCTTGTCAAAGGAAGTCTGCCAAAAGAGAAAGCCTGCCAGGAAAGAAGTAGAAACCAGGAAGTGAAGTAACAAATTACCATTTTGAAAATAAATCACCAGTTTGTTTTTTACGCTGAAGAACTTTAGAATGTGGGCTATATAGCATAAAATTTACCATTTAAATCATTCTTAAGTGTATGATTCAGTGGCATTAAGTACATTCACATTGTTGTGAATCAGTCATCACTGCCTTTTTCTAGAACTTTCCACCATCCTATACTGAAACTCTGAACTCATTAAACAGTAACCCTCCATTCTCCAGCCCCTGGTAACCTCCATTGTCTCTAAATTTGCCTATTACAGGTACCTCATATATAAGTGAAAGCATAACATTTGTCTGTTAGTATCTGACTTATTTCACTTATCCTAATGTCTTCAAGGTTCATCCATGTTGTATCATGTATCAGAATTTTATTCCTTCTGGATTAATAGCAATAAGACTGAATAACATTCCGTTGTATGTATATACCACATTTTGTTTACCCATTCATTTGACTTGGGTTGTTTCCACCTCTGGGCTACTGAGAATAGTGCTGCTATGAACACAAATTACAAGTATCTGAGTTCCCGTTTTTGTTTTTGTTTTTTGATTATGTGGGGTATGTACTTAGGTATGGAATTGCAGAGCATATGGTAATTCTATGCTTAACTTTTTGAGAAACCACCAAACTGTTTTACACAATGGCTGCACTTATATTCCCACTTGTAAGCACAGTTGTTCCTATTTTTTGACATCTTCATCAACACTTGATATTTTTCTGTGTTTTTTAAAAAAATAATAGCCATTCTAATGGATGTGAAATGGTATTTCATTATGGTTTTGATTTGCATTTTCCTAATGATACTGAACATCATTTCATGTGTTTACTGGCTATTTATAGTATATTTGCAGTATATCCTTTTTGGAGGTATGTCTATTCAAGACCCTTGCTCATTTCTGAACTGGATTTTTTGTTTTGTTTTCATCTACATCTGCTGGTTGCTTTGTTTAGTTTTTCATTTTAAAGACAAAGACCAAAATCAAAATCTCTGAACTTATACTTTTCAATTTGAAAGAACCAAAGAATAGATATAATCCTAAAATCGCATCAATATAGCAAATCTTACTATTCTGAATATTCATGGACTATACTAAAACACGACGAAGTATAAATATCTTATAATGTATGCAGTTTGAAAGGTTGCCACTGAAATTAATTACGTGTTTATTCTAAGAGATGCTACTATTTAAAGCTTACAGACTCAAATACTGATGATGGTTATTCAAAATTAAGCTTACAAATACCTAGAAAATAGGTTGAACTGGAACCTGTGGAGCAATTTATAATATTCACGAGCACCATTTTAAAGACATAAAAGACTGGTTTTAATATAAGTTTTAAAATCATCTGCCTCTAGTGCTTTCTATTGTCACATGGCCATAAACCAAAGACTTAAATAATTGTAAATGATCACTAATACACTTGAGCAAAAATTCTCATGTGTCAGTACTTTTAATGTTGTACATCAGCCGGGCTCGGTGGCTCAGCCTGTAATCCCGCGCCTTTGGGAGGCTGAGGTGAGTGGATTGCCTGAGCCTGCGGATTCGAGACCCGC
>NW_007245730.1:408092-415673 GCF_000164805.1 Carlito syrichta
AAAAAAAAAAAAAAAGAATGTCTCCAGGTCAGGTGTGGTGCTCAAGCCTGTAATTCCAGCACTTTGGGAGGCCGAGGTGAGCGGATTGCCTGAGCCCAGGGGTTTGAGACTAGCCTGGGTAACTTGGCAAGACCCCATCTCTACAATAAATAAAAAAATTACCCCGGTGTGGTAGTGCGCCTATAGTTCCGGCTACATGGAAGGGTGAGGCAGAAGGATTGCCAAAGTCTAGCAGGTCAACGCCGGGGTGGCCATGAGCTTGCCACTGCACTCCAGCCTGGACGACAGAATGGACTGTGACTCAAAAAACAAAAGAATATCTCCAAATCTAATTGTCTCATCATTACCCCTCAAAATATCCAGTAGAAGTTTTGAGTTTGAAAGAAATGAAAGACTTTGAACCTGCTGCACTGCCTTGAATTCCTTTTGTAATTTAAGTGGAGCAAATAGATCCTGAATGTTTCTCAGTGTGGAAGAATTCATTTTGTTGGTTGAGTTGGAAACTTTTTCTGATAATTCAAGAGGATGACTAGGCAAAAGTTCATTTTTCACACAAGAAAAACCTTTCTGAAGAAGAGCATGACTTTCAAAAGGTTCACTTGCTGAAAGCTTAGTGATTGGAGTACTGTCCTTTAGCTGAGATCTGAGTCCTCTGGCATTCATCTTCAACTGCTCTGCAAATAGCTCCTCAGCCTCGTCACCATCAGCCAACCCCGGCGCTCACTTCTGTTTTGAGGGGGTTATGTTTTGTTTTGTTTTATTTTATTATTTTATTTTATTGAGTCAAGGTCTCTGTTGCCCAGGCTGGAGTGCGGTAGTATGATCACAGCTTACCACAGCTTTCAACTCCTGGGCTCAAATGATCCTCCTGCCTCAGCCTCCCAAATAGCTAGGACTACAGGCATTTGACACCATGCCCAGCTAATTTTCTTTTTTTGGAAATCTTTTTTTTTTTTGAGTTGGAGTCTCACTCTGTCGCCCAGACTGGAGTGCAGTGGCTGCTCCCGGCCACCGCAGCCTCGACCTGCTGGACTCCGGCGATCCTTCCACCTCAGCCTTCCAAGTAGCTGGAACTGCAGGCGCCCGCTACCACGCCTGGCTAATTTTTTATTTATTGTAGAGATGAGCTCTCACCAAGTTGCCCAGGCAGGTCTCGAACCCGCGGGCTCAGGCAATCCACTCACCTCAGCCTCCCAAAGTGCTGGGATTACAGGCTGAGCCACCAAGCCTAGCTCCAGCTAATTTTCTAAAAACATTTTTTGTTGAGACAAGGTCTCACTATGTTGCCCAGGTTGGTCCCAAACCCCTGGCCTCAAGCGTCTCCTGTCTCAGCCTCCCAAAGTGATAGGATTACAGGCATGAGCCACTATGCCCAGCCAGGGGATTCTTTTTTAATGCCGAAATCTGTCTGCTCTCCAAAAGATCTTGGATTTTTTTACATTCATTTTGATATTTTATATCCAACACATCTAGAAAGTACTCCATAGATTGCCTCATGTTTCCATGTTAATTGCCCACACATGACAGATCTTTCTTTGCAACAGATGAAACACGTGGTGAGTCCAAATTGCTTTCCATATTATCTGGATTATGAGTATGCTCTCTCTCCGTTTCTATATGGCAAACTTCCAGGAAAGAAGGACTTGACCAGGGGTGTGATGTGCGGGTATGACTCCCCAAGGCTCCAGTGAGAAACCTGTTAAGCTTTACTTTCTTTTTGGTTGGAAAATTTTCTCTCTGTAGTGAAATACAAACAAGCCTCTCATGCCTTGGCGTCTGATTGCTAATGAGACATGCAATTTCACACGTTCATTAGGAAAATCTGTTCTAGCTACGGCAGGACAGCTCTGACAAGAGATCGTGGTGTGCTTCTTCTGGGTTGGGAGCCACATGTAGCCTTGGTGCTGGGGAAGCATAAATGTAACTCCTGCCCTTCATCAGGAAATGTGGGGTTGAGAGTTTTAAGTGTGATTTTGCAGTTGGAATAGAAAACACCTAAAAATGTCAAACCCATATTTGTAACAAATTAAAAGAATCAGCTGACCACATCTGAGTCCAGTTATTCATTTATTTTATGGCATGCCAACATTTGAGCACCATTAGAAGGAACACCAGCAGAAACAATGGAACGGACCTACCATGTGTGGAGAAGCCGCTTATTTCAGCTACCGTCTTTTAAATCTCTAGTTCCTTCCTCTTGTTCTCTGATTATTCTTTTTTTCAAATCGCCCTATTCTGGTTTTAAAAGAGTCTTTCATACATCTTATTGAGTCAGGTTTTCTTCTATTCCTCAATTATCTTTGTTTCCAACCGAATCTGTCTTCACTTCTGTCTGTATTGGTATTTCTCTTTCAGGCCACTGGTTCTTGCGGTGACATTTGCTTGTGTGGTCATATTTAAGAGAAAGATCTGTGTAACGGGGTGGCCTCTCCCCAGTGAGAGTCTGACTGGGTGCTCAGGGCTGGGGTTGGGATAGATGGGGAACTCATTTTTAGGCTGAAACCACTTGACCCAGAATGAGAACTTTCCTTTGGGGACCAAGGTGATAACCCTAATCCACAGATTCTCCAGTGTGCGTTGTTTAATTTCTAAGCTGGGGCAGTGACTGCCAGCACTGTAGGAGACTAAGGCAAGAGGATTGCCTGAACCCAGGGGTTAGAGACCAGCCTGGCAACTTGATGAGACCTTATCTCTACATTAAATTTAAAAAATTAGCCAGGCATGGTGGTACGCATCTGTGGTTCCAGCTGTTGGAAGGCTGGGGCAGAAGGATCACCTGAGCCCAGCAGGTGAAGGCTGCAGTGGCCGTGAGCATGCCACTGCGCTCTAGCTGGGTGACAGAGTGATATTCTGACTAAAAAAAAATTTTATTTTTGGAAAAGAGCTATCTAGGACTTGCTTACTCTTGCCTGAGGGTAAATGCCAGCTGCTGTGTTTGCTGAGTGTGTGTATGAGGACAGGGAGTGGGGGGTAGGGGAGCGAGGGAAAGCTGGGGCCTGCAGGTTGTCTGTCCATCCTCCTCCAAGGCCTGTTGGTCTGTTAACCCTTTCCCAGCAGCTGACTTCCAGTATGTAGTAACTTCCCATCCCTCCACAGTACTTACTTACCTTGTCCTCAAGGAATGGACTTATTCCTTTCTGTACTTCTGTTCCTGCAATATGAAAGGTTGAGGCTGAGAGAGCATGCCTGGTGCCTTTATAAAAATAGAAACACATACATTTACTGTTTGTTATCCCACAAGTAATATTTCTAGCAAAATAACTAAATTAGTATATTATTTGCATTAAAGTAAAAAAGTACTTATATACTCCTTAAGAAAGTATATAAGTAATATATAAAATATGCTCCTTATAGAAATGCAAGTATGAAAGCATGTATGCTGCAAAGGAAAATGGCTCTTCTCTATTTCCAAACCTCCCAAGTCTGTTCTTCCCCAGAAAGTAGCTGCTGCTCATCACTGGGCATCTGTTCTTCCCAGCTGTGCTTAGTGGGTTTACGTATCTACGTCCATGTCTGGTGCCAGTCTGTCTTTTTAATTTAGGCAAAGTGGTTTTATGTGTTGTTTTGTGGTGGTTTTTTTTTTTTGAAGATTTTATTTTATTTTATTTTTTAGAAAGTAGGATTTATTGAGAAGAAAAAAAAGCTCCTGATATGATTTTTCAGGTCAGCCTGGGCTTCGAGAATGACAGCTCAATGGGTCGGCCAGCCAAGCCCCAGAGAGGGTCGTCTCGAGGGGCTGGTAAGCTTTGCCCCGAAAGTGTTAGCTCTAACAGGCTGGCAAACCATGCCCTGAGAGTGTTGCTGGCTTGGGGAGCTGGCAAGCCTAGCCCCCAGAGTGTTGGCTGTGATGAGCTGGCAAGCCAGGCCCTGAGAGTGTTGCTGGTTTGGTGGGCTGGCAAGCCTAGTCCCTAGGGTGTCTCAGCTTCGGAGTCTTGCCTTCTTCCAGCAGCTCTCCTGGCTTGGCTGGCTCCGTTGGCTGGCAAGCCAGCCTCTGGGGTGCACGGCTCTTCGGCTCCGACGATCTGCAATTCTTCAGGTCGCAGCTCTTCAGGGTCGAGGTTCTTGTCTCGTGCCCAGGAAGAATGAGGGACATGGACAGCCGGAAAGTGAGAAAGCAGGATTTACTGAGAGGACAGAGAAGCTCCCACAGTGGAAGGGGACATGAAGGGGTTGCCCGTGAATTTTTTTTTAACTTGTCATACATCTTGGACAGTTTTCCATGTCATTTGATGTAGAGCTATCATTCTTGGTTGCAGTTTTTCCAAAAAGGCAAAAATCTACTAATTTTTTGTTTTATGCAACCTTAGCATGCATCCCATCCAAATGAGAAATCCTTGTCATGTCTGTAAATAATCCCAGCAGATTGAACTGAAAACTTGAATTGGATGAAATAGTGCAAGTTGAACAGATCGTACACAATAAATGACAGTATTGAGAAGTTCAATTCAAATATCAACCAAGTGAAATACTAACACTTTATTATTAAGACTCATGTTGGAATTAGCCAGGCATGGTGGTGTGTGCCTGTAGTTCCAGTTACTTGGAAAGCTAAGGTGGAAGGATCGCCTGAGCCCAGGCTGTGACTCTGACTCAGAAAAATAAATAAATAAATAAATAAATAAATGCTGGGCTAGGTAGCTCAACCTGTAATCCCAGCACTTTGGGAGTCCAAGGCAAGTGGATTGCCTGAGCCCACGGTTTCAAGACCAGCCCGGGCAACTTGGCGAGATCTCATCTCTACAATAAAAAAAAAAAAAATTAGTCGGGTGTGGTAGCGCACCTATAGTTCCAGCTACTTGGAAGGCTGAGGCAGAAGGAACGCCGGAGACCAGCAGGTCAATGCTAGGGTGGCTGTGAGTGCTCCACTGCACTCCAGCCTGTGTGATGGAGTGAGACTTCAACTCCAACTGCCCCCCCAAAAAAGGCTGGAAATGGTAGCTCATGTCTGTAATCCCAGCACTTTGGGAGACTGAGATGGGAGGATTACTTGAGGCCAGGAGTTCAAGACAAGCTTGAGCAGCATAGCAAAACCCTGTCTCTTCAAAAAATTTGTAAAAAATTAACCAGGCATGGTGGTGCACCCCTGTAGTCCTAGCAAATTGTAAGGCTGAGGTGGGAGGATCACTTGAACCCAGGAATTCAAGAATGCAGTGAGTTATGGTCGCACCACTGAACTTCAGCTTGGGTGACAGAGTGAAACTATCTCTAAAAAAAAAAAAGAAGCCGGACTCAGTGGCTCAGTCTGTAATCCCGCACCTTTGGGAGGCTGAGGTGAGTGGATTGCCTGAACCCGCGGGTTCGAGACCCGCCTGGGCAGTGAGACCTCATCTCTACAATAAATCAAAAAATCAGCCGGGCATGGTAGCGCATGCCTGTAATTCCTGCTACTTGGAAGGCTGAGGCGGAAGGATCGCCGGAGCCCAGCAGGTCGAGGCTGCGGTGGCCGGGAGCGGCCACTGCACTCCAGTCTGGGTGACAGAGTGAGACTCCAACTCAAAAAAAAAAAAAGAAAGAAAAAAGAAAAAGAATAATTCATGATCTTATCCCAGTTCATGCGTGGAGCAGAATGAAGTCAAATTTATTTTGCTCAGGGTTAAGGAGACAATCCAGTTTGCACGTCTGCTGTAAAATATATTCATAATGAATATTCAAGTTTAAAGTGTCCTGTTCTCTTCCCTATTTTGTCTTAGTATTTCCTGCCTGTTTTCTTTGTTTATTCTCCATGTTCTTAAACCCTTGCTTTATTAGCTGTTTTTTATGTGCAGGTCTTGAAATTGGATTGTCTACCTGCAAGGGTACTCTCGGGTTGTTAATTTCCCTTTAAAGACAGTGGAAACATCTACTGACAAAACACATATTTTGGGACCCAGGTCCACACTCCCCGGAGGAAGGTAGAAGTCTCCGCTTTTGAAGGGCGAAGATCATATACACCGCCAGTTCTGGCAGGTCTTCATAGTGCTCCACATCAAGAGGTTTTGAGAGTTCTGGCACACTTGGATTATCATTGGATTTCATTGGATATGTGACAGAATAACTCTACTTCCCATTTCACATTTCTTCATCTGCAGAAACCTGGAACTCACTAGGCCTCCTTCTGGGAGGTTGGGTCATAGCTCCAGCTCACACCCTGCTTTTAACAAAAATGGCTACCATGTTACAGAGCACTTAACTGTGTAGGCACTGTTTGTGAATTTCACTTTGTCTCATCTAATCCTCAAAACAATCCTATGCAGTATGGCTTGATGGGAAAACTGAGGTTCATAGAGGTTAAATAACTTGCTTGTTTAGAGTTCTGGTAGAGCTGGACTTCAAACCAGTCTGCCTAATGCCAAAGCCTGGGCTTTTAACCTCTGTGCTACACATTTACCACTTAACCAGTGAACCCTTGAGAGCATGTTCAAAGAGAAGCCTGCAGGCACCACCCATTAGACAAATGGGCAACTATAGGAGGCTAGATAATGCCCCAAAGATATTCATATCCTAATCCCCAGAGCCTGTGAGTGTCACTTTACAGGACAAAAAAAGAATTTTGTAGATGCGATCAAGCAGGATCTTGAGCTTGGGAGATGACCTTGGATTTTCCAGGTGTCACCTCTGTGCAATCATGTATCACTAAAAGGGAGGCAAAAGGAGGAAGAGGACGAGGCAGTGTGATTATGGAGGCCAGAGTTCGGAGTGATCTGCCACTAGCCAAGAAATGGCAGCAGCTGCCAGTAGCTGGAAGATGCAAGAACGGAGTCTGCTCTGGGGCCTTGGAGGAGGTGTAGCGCCATTGACACCTTAATTTGGCCCAGCAATCTTGGTTGCCAACTTGTGGCCTCCCGAATGGCGAGAGAATAAATTCATTCTGAGGTTTGTGGTAATTTGTTAGAGCAGCCAGAGGAAACTAATACAGTGACTTTGTGACCTCTCTAGGCCTCAGTTTCCTGATCTGTAAAATGAGAATCTTAATAGAACATATCTAGTACTTAAATACTAATGAATTTATTTATTTTGAGTTGGAGTCTCACTCTGTCGTCCAGACTGGAGTGCAGTGGCACGTTCATGGCCACCGCAGCCTCGACCTGCTGGGCTCAGGTCATCCTTCCACCTCAGCCTTCCAAGCAGCTGACTCTAAAGGTGCGCACTACCACGCCTGGCTAGTTTTTTGATTTATTGTAGAGATGAGGGCTCACCATGTTGCCCAGGCTGGTCTCGAACCCGCAGCCTCAGGCAATCCTCTTGCTTCAGCCTCCCAAAGTGCTGGGATTATAAGTGCGAGCCACCGCACCCAGCACTAATGAACTTAAAATGCTTGGCAGCGTGCCTGGTACAAGGTAAATGCTCAATAGTGATAAGAAATTATGATCACTAACAGGCTGGGATAGGAGCAGACATGAGTTGCTTTAGGAACACGTGGGAACTCTCCCAGGCTGCTTTAGCTCATGTGATGCACCTGGACATCCAGTGAGGTTAACAGGGCATTTTAGAGACAAATAAATGGAAATTAAAAGTGACAATAAGTCGGGCTCGGTGGCTCAGCCTGTAATCCTGCGCTTTGGGAGGCTGAAGTGAGTGGATTGCCTGAGCCTGCGGGTTCTG
>NW_007245730.1:415853-425585 GCF_000164805.1 Carlito syrichta
GGAGCGTGCCACTGCACTCCAGTCTGGGCGACAGAGTAAGACTCCAACTCAAAAAAAAAAGTGACAATATATGGCATTTACTGACCAAATGGTAGGGAATTGACCAAAAAAACTTCACCTTCATTTTCTAATCGTGACTGCAGCCGTCAGAGAAACAGAAATTTCAAGCTGTAATTCTTGTTACCTGGTAGATGCCCCAGTAACGTTATTTTTCTGGATCTCACTGTGATCTGACTCTGATCTAACTGGTCATTCCAGGACATGTCAACATTGCAACGGGGAATTATAAGTGTAAATTCAATTGCCTGTCAGGAACACGACCAATGACCGGTGTGCTCTCCTCTGTTTCCACAGCATGAGCCGAGGGAGTCCTGTTGTGGTCTGGGGACCTGCGTCCCAGATGCCTAAGGATTTCTCCTCCCTGAGGGCTGGACTGCAGCAAGGCCAGCGAGTTTGCCTTTGAGGTGTTCCCATTTGTTCATCCAGCTCCAAGAGACGTCATCGCCTTCGTTGTGAGTTGCTCCGGGCAAGTGATGGAGGAATTAGCAGCATGGCCTGGAGTGGCTCTGAGCAGGCCTGAGCCAGCTGACACACACCACTTAGGTTTCCAAGGAGCCAAGCTGTCCCCACTCACGCACGGGCTGATGCGCTTGTGGCTAAATGCGGTGCAGGCAGGGCCACCGGCCAGATTCAGGGCAGGGATAGAATCCCACATCCATCACCAGGGAGATAATGGTCTGCCTGCGTGGTCGCAGCTGGGGCCAACGAGAAAGCTCAAAGGGATGGTCACCAGAGAAAGGGGACCAGAGTGCAGTGTGCACAGATCTTGTCTTGGGTTTTCACTGCTGACAAGCCACTTAGCTGCCTCCAGGTTTATCTGTGTCTAAGATAGAGATAGCAATATCGACACATCTCACTGGAGACTTATGAAAACAACATTCCTGACAGACGTGGGACTCATGGCTGGAAGGTGGTGTGTAAGTGCAGGTGACAAACTCACTGTGTGTTTGTGTTTTCAGCAGTGCATTGGGGGCATGTAGACCACCAGAAAATACTTTTGGAGTCTGATATAAACAAAACAAAACAAAACAAGCAACTATCTGTTTTAGGCACATGGATTTTCTTTGGCTTTCTACAGGCTTGGGGGAATTGCATGTGTGATTCAGACTTCAGAATTGTTTTCCACCTATTGCTGTGATTAGTGATAAAGGTGCTTAAATCATTTGAGAATGCTGTAGTTAGTGATTGTTTTCAAATGTTTGCCAACTTTGCTTTTAAAAATTCCTAAATTCTGTTGTGTAGCTTATGAGTTTTATGAGTTTTGTGTGGAGTCTGGAACATTTCTTCCCAAGTTGGGTGGGGAATCTATTTTAAAAACAAAGCACAAAGAGAGAAATGGTTGTTCTTTCCCCATGGGATTTGCTATTTCTGGGGAGTCCTCCTGAACTTGTTAAGTGGACATGTTTTCTGTTCATTTAAGGTTAAGCAGTTGACCTCAGGCCTCCCTGTAAAGTCATTCAATGTTGTTTTTTGTCCACTGGGGTCTTGAGGGAGTCTGCTCTGTGTTCTTGGTTAATTAAGCCTCTCTCTTGTGCATACTGTCTGTCTAAATAGTTCCTGTAGGTCTAGGTGAATGGTGACTATTAAAGAAAAAATGAACTTTTCTGTAATCCCAGTGCTTTGGGAGGCAGAGGCAAGAGGATCACTTGAGGCCAGGAGTTTAAGACCAGCCTAGGCAACATAGTGAGATCTCTTCTCTTCAAAGGGGGAAGAATTAGCCTGGCGTTGTGGCATGCACTGTAGTCCCAACTACTCGGGAGACTGAGGTGGGAGGATCACTTGAGCCCAGGAGTTTGAGGCTGTAGTGAGCCATGCTTGTGCCACTGCACTCCAGCTTTGAAACCTCATTTCAAAAAAATAAAGAAAGAAAAAAAACTTTAGTGGAGTAACGCAAATTAAACACTCCATTTTTAAAAAATTAGAAAAATGATATAAATGAAATATAAAAATAAAGATGATCTATAATTCTCCTATGCAGAATTAACCATACTGGCATGCATGTATATATATATATTTTTTTGAGTTGGAGTCTCACTCTGTCGCCCAGACTGGAGTGCAGTGGCCGCTCCCAGCCACCGCAGCCTCGACCCGCTGGGCTCCGGCAATCCTTCCACCTCAGCCTTCCGAGTAGCCGGAATTACAGGCATGCGCTACCACGCCCGGCTGATTTTTTTTTTTTTAATTTATTGTAGAGATGAGATGTCACCTGCCCAGGAGGGTCTCGAATCTGTGGGCTCAGGCAATCCACTCACCTCAGCCTCCCAAGGCGCGGGATTACAGGCTGAGCCACTGAGCCCGGCTCCAAACTAAGTTTATTAGAGAGAAGACAGGGTGATGTGTCAGAGGTGCCATTTGCAAAAAATACCTGCCCTTTAAAAAAAAATTTTTTTTTTAATTTTAAATATGTGGGGTACAATTCAGGTTTAGGTACATAAATGTTCGTTACGCAGGTACCCTTGTTGATGAGGTGTGCCCAGAAGAACTATCAACACTTGTTCTCTCAGGTGCTGCTCACTGCCTTAGCCCTCATGCCTGGGCAACAGCACACATCCCAGAAGTGGTAAACACTTGCTGACCTGAAGCTTCTGAGTGGGTGCTGGTCCCAGCCAATCCCACCCATTCTTCTTCCCAATTTTCCCCCATACTTACAGAACCTGATGAAACATACTATGCAATGCAACTCACACACATGACATGCCTGTGGAATTTTAACATAACGTGGGCCCGTGTGACTACCACCCAAGATATAAAACATCTCCAGCATCCCAGAAGTGGCTTGTGTCTCCCCTGTCCCCCGCAAGTCAGTCCTTCCCCCAGCCCCCACCCTGTGATCACATTCATTCATTCCTAAACACTGACTTTATCATATTACTCTCCACCTCAAAACATTCCATAGGGTTACTGTTCTTTGTCTTGCTGCTTTACCTCTAAAAGTCTGCCTCATTTTCTTGGCCCGCCCTCTTAAGGGTACTTGGCTGAATCAGCTGGGCCTCCATTGTCAACCTCCCTGCCCCTGCCCCCCCCCCCACTGCCAGGCTCCACCGGGGGCTTAGTCACTCTGTCCTTACTAGAACTGCCTTTCCTCAACTTCATAAGCCTCGCCCGTCTTTCAAGTTTCAGCTTAAGTCCTGTTTCCTCCAAGACCCAACCCCCAGGTTCTTGGCCCCCCCTGCCCTCTGAATTAGCTGAGTTTCTGCATACGTGGGGCCACAGAAGCCTGTCCCAGTCGCATTCCATTCCCACTTGCAGCTCCCGATGACCATTTATATCCTGCACAGACATTTCTTCAAACCCTTCTCATCCTTCTCTCTCACATCATGGGACTGCCTGAGGGTCTGTCACTTCCCACTCCCAGGCCCACCTCAGTGTCTGTCTCTCCCCTTTTCCCTGCTACCCAGGTCCCCAAGTCCTGTCCCACGGACTGTTAGGTACTGCTTCTGCTACCAGGTCTTCAGATCTGATACCAAAACATCCTGGGACCCACCCCTGCTCAGAGGACACGGGTAGACTGAGGGGAGAGAATCTGAGCAGATGAAAACTCTTTATCTAATACTTGTGCCCTTTGCACCTAGCAGTTAGCGAGTGTCCCGTTTTCTCTGCTGTTCCAACATGTTAACCTCACTCACATCTAGATCTGGACTTCCCATGGCACAAGCAGAGCTGGCACCATCAAGGAGTTTAAATAAGATATTGTAGCTAAGGTACTGAGCACAGGGTTTGCCTGTGGTCAGGCTGAGAAAGGGGCACTAGCATCAAAAGCCTGCAGTCCTTTCTCTAGTTCTTGTCAGCCAGGGCTGGTGGGGCAGGGTCCTGAACCTCTCCGAGTGTGGATGGGGGACTTCTTGAAACCCTCCCATCTGTAAAGAACACAGGCCCTGGAGTTGTAGAGCCAGGGCCAAGGCCCAGCGCCAGGTTAGCCCTTCCTGAGTAACACGGGGATCATAATCCCTGCACCTCAGATGAGCAGCAAGGACACACGTCAAAGCACTCTGCAGATGAAAACACTGCCCCCCATGAAAGCTAGTCAAAGGGTGGACGGTGCAATGTGCTGGCATAAAGCCGGCAGCCTGGTTCTAACTTGCAGATGTAATTGGATTTTCTGAATTGGTGACTGGCAAATTCAGCCCCCTAGTGAAAAAGTCCGGTTCTAGGCAGAAAAAGTTTTTGTTAGACTACTTCCCGTTGTAAGCAAACTCAGGAGTCTGCTGCCTGCGTTTAAATCTAGGTACTTACGCTGACTTTGGAAAGTGTCTTCATCACTCCAAACCTCAGTATACTTGTCTGTGAAATGGGGATAATAGTTTCTTCCTTCTGGGATTGTTGTGAGGGGCATATAAGGTAGTTTACGCAAGTATGTAGCACAGTACTTGGCTCAGTAAATATTACTGTTTTTACTGTTTCCTAGTGTTTGTTGCTCAGTGAATAAATGGATGGATTGATCTGGATTTGGCTCCTGAGAGTGCTTTTTTGTTCTTCTCTTAACTTTTTCAGGCTGATGCCATCTGACCCTGTCTAGACAGAGAACAGTTTGACTAGGCGTGTGGGGAAGGAAGAGGTGAAATTAAAGGCTTCAGTCAGGAGTGGAAAGCTGCCTGCAGAGGACAGCAAGACGCCAGGGTCTTCCCCATACCAGGCAAGGTCTCCACGCAGCTGCCACTTCCCTCTCTGTTTCTTCAGTGAGGCCAGTTGATTGTGGTTTTATTACCAAGCACACTTCCTTGATTAATCCTGGCAAGATTGTGGCTGTAGTTTTATTATCTTTCTAGGTGGCCAAGATGAGACAAGTTGAGATATTTTACTATAAAAGAACAACCATTAGCCAGGCGTGGTAGTGCGCGCCTGTAGTTCCCGCTACTCGGAAGGCTGAAGTGGAAGGATTGCTGGAGCCCAGCAGGTCGAGGCTGCAGTGGCTGGGAGTGGCCACTGCACTCCAGTCTGGGCGACAGAGTGAGACTCCAACTCAAAAAAAAAAAAGAACAACCATTATTGATATTTGGGAGACCTTGACCCCTTCCCCATCTCCTCAGAGAACTGTGAGAGCTCAGCCTATAGGGGCATAGACCAATGTCATCCTCCAGTCCCCCCACACGTACACCTCAACCTCCAGAGCAGGGTAGGGAGTTCCAGGGTTACTCTGAGGGCAATAGTGTCACTATCTGGTTCTGTCTTTGCCATTGGCTTGCCATGTGGCCTTCAGAAAGTCCCTTCCCCTCTCTGGGCCTCAAAGTCGCGATCTACAAAATAAAGAAGAGAACCCTTTCAATATGAGATGCCTCCTGTGGGAGATGGTGTAAGTTGGGAACACAGGGTTGGGGGTCTTTCTCCATCACTCACTGTGTGGCCTTGGGTGAGCCATTAAGTTCTCCAGATTGTTCACCCTCTGTAAAATGGGGATGATAAACAGTAACTGACCCCACAGGGCTGTAGTATGGTGTGGCCATTCAAGTGCTGAGCATGGGGTCTTCCTGTGAACCAGTATCAAAATCCTGCAGCTCCTCTGATTTTTGTTGGCCAGGCCAGATAAGCCATGGTCCCAAAGTGCTGAGTGTGTATGTCTGTGCATTCTCTCCCATGTGTGAGTAGAGCTTGGCCCTCCTTCATGGTGCTCTGGAAAGATCTGGCCAGGGAGCCCTCCTGGAATCTCAGGTAGCAGAAGCTGAGAGTCACTGCCTTCTCTCTTGGGCTGTGTGCCCCACGCTGTGGGGGCTCTGTACCTCTTAGTTGTTTCCTGAGTTGTGTTATTTAGAGAGGCTGGACCCTCCCTACCCGGAGGTGACTAGCCAGCTCCCTGCCAGGGTGAAGCACCCCATTGAAGATGGGTCCCCACTCATCTGCTGTGGATGGGGTTTTTCCTCTGCCCCGGGGGTCTACTTGAAGGAGGGGTGCCCAGTTCATCCCCTGGCCCTGCCCCAGGATTCTGGGTTTGAACCCAGGTCAGCTCTGCCCTGGGACTCCCTTCCTTCTCTCTTCCTTCTTTGGACCATGTGGGGATTGTTTCACAACAGAACACTTTGCTAAGTGATGCAGGAAGTAGGCCCCTGGGGAGGCAGATAGAGCCCATAGAGCTGATAAAGGAGTGAAGCCTCTGGATACCTCTGGGGCCTGGGACAGGGTCAGAGATAAGAGGAAATGCCAGGCTTATCATCCGCCTGAGTTCTTCTAGCGGAATCACCCTGGCCGGCTGGGCGCCTTGGTCCCAGTGCTGCAGGCAGTTGGGCAGTATCATCTCCAGGCAGAGCAAACGGAGTTGGCACGGCCAGCAGCCGCGGGGGTGGGGATTCTGTGCCCCTCTCCAGCCCTGCACGGTCCCAGAACCAGAGGCGGCTGCGGGCGTCGGATTACACCAAGATATTTGCGGTAAGGGCAACGCCGGGCCAGTGTGCTTTGAAGTAGGAGCCTGAGGAACAATTGGTTGGATCATGCGACTGAGGGAGCCCTGGGTGATAACTGTTCCCCAGACCTGGGTCCTCTTGTACTGAGCAGAAAGCTTTGGTTTGTGGTACAGTTTGAGAATGGTTAATCTGGGCCTTTCTTAACAGAGGCAGGGCGCAGTGGGCAGTCAGTGCTATTGGCAGCCAACCCTGAAGTTGTCTGTGTTGAATTCTGTGGACTTCAGATTTTTTTTTCCATGTTCTCCTTTCTTAAATAAGCTCAACTTAACAGAGGACATGTTTGCACTTTCTCAGCTCACACCAGCTAACGGTGCCATGGGGGAGGTGGCGTGGGCTGGGCCAGGGCTCCGAGGTGCTGGTTTAGCTGTCTCCTCTTCTCTCTCTTCCTGCCTCTGCCCCTCATGGAGGTGACTGAGCACACTACTCTCTTTGTTAGGCTGACCATCTGGGACAAGAAGGGGAGGAAGTGATTGACTCTCCCAATAAAATGACTCAGGAAACAATGAGGAGGCACAGAGTCCCCAAAGCCTGTAACACACTGTACGAGGGAGTTCTAGGGCCAGGTTCTAGGGCCAGGCACGGTTGCTCCCAGCACTTCGGGAGGCCTGCGAGGGAGGATTGCTTGACGCGAGGAGTTTAAAACCAGGCTAGGCGAACCTTGTCTTTACAACTTAGCGAACCTTGTCTTTACAAAAAATCAAAAAATTAGCCAGGCATGGTGATGCTCGCCAGTAGTCCTGGCTATCTGGGAGGCTGAGGCGGGAGGATCACTTGAGCCCAGGAGTTTGAGGCTATGATGAGCCGTGATCTTGCTTCTGCACTCCAGCCGCCTCCCAGAAAAGAAGGGCAGTCCTAATCTCTACCATTCTTATGGACTTACCATATGCCAGGCGCTGTGCTAAGCTTACATTAATACTCGAACAACCCCGTGGTTATTGCACCGTTATGAGCCCCCATGCAGATGAGGAAAGCTGTGTTCAGAGAGGTCAAGTGTGGGGTATACGGCTAGCCCAGATGGCATTGTGCAGGAAGTAGGAAGGGACAACTTCCCCTCTCTCAGAAAACTGCCATATTTGTTTTTGTTAGCGCAAAGCCCTTCTCTGCCACAGGCTGCAGCACTGCTGTTGTAAATCCACAAGTCCGCCAAGGAGGCTGGGCTTTTGGCCCCTTGGCTGTTGGGCCCTTGAGTTCTGCTTCACCTGCTTTATGTCCTGTCCCCAGAGGCAAACACGTTGCCATCTTTTGGCTGTGTTTTCTGACACTTGCCTCCATATTTCTTCATTATCCATTCTGTACTTTATCTGGGTACGTCCTGTTAAGATAAATGAGGATTTAGCTCTCTCACACTCCTCACCGCCCCTCCCCACCTTACCACAGATGTGTCACTGTTTACTTAATAAAAGGTTTACCTGATTGTGACTCTAACATTACTCATCTCAAAATCAACTATTGTGCTGTAATCTCATTTCTTCTTGCTATAACTATGATTTTCTTGGTGTCTCTAATTCATTTTGTGCCCCCTTTGCCGTGTCTGCCATCATCATGCTGAGGGTTAATGTTTGAGCACTTGCAATGAAGCAAGCAGGATTCCAGGTGCCTTCCAGGCAGTCTCACACTTTCCAGGTGCCTTCCAGGCGTTCTCATGTTCCAGGTGACTTCCAGGCATTCTTAGGTTCCAGATGCTTTCCAGGCGTTCTCATGTTCCGGGTGCCTTCCAAGCATTCTCCCTCCCAATCCGTCCATGAAGTTTGTGCATGGTTACTATTCTCCTGTAACAGACCAGGAAGTGCAAACTCAGAGAGGTTCGGTGAACACTGGCCCACAATGCCGGCTAATAATTGGCAGAGGCAGGAATTAAATCTGGACAGAGCCGGGCTCGGTGGCTCAGCCTGTAATCCCGCGCCTTTGGGAGGCTGAGGTGAGTGGATTGCCTGAGCCCGCGGGTTTGAGGCCCGCCTGGGCAGCGAGACCTCATCTCTACAATAAATCAAAAAATTAACCGGGCGTGGTAGCACGCGCCTGTCATTCCGGCTACTCGGAAGGCTGAGGCGGAAGGATCTCGGAGCCCAGAAAGTCGAGGTTGCGGTGGCCGGGAGCGGCCACTGCACTCCAGTCTGGGTGACAGAGTGAGACTCCAACTCAAAAAAAAAAAAAATAAGTCTGACTCCAGGCCTCATGCTCTTAACATTTTCCTACATGTCTTTAATTACATTATATTGTAACTGATCTTTCCCCCTGGTGTCCTCCCTTTGAAGATCTCCATTTTTCTGTTTCATTGTTGGGCCTAGGTTGAAGCTAGGAGCTCGTATTAAGATTTGTTTATGCCTCATTTTGCTGGGGTGCTTTGAAGGAGCTTCCTTAGAAAGTAAATACAGTTTTTGCATTTTTGAAAATCATAAAACTCTCCACTCTGTCCTCTGAAAATTGTGCAATGTTGTCAAAATTCTAAGGGGAAATACTTTCCAGTCTAGGATTCTGCACCCAGCCTATCTTCCAGCATTCAGGTGTTTTTAGGATGAAAAGTCTGATGTCATTCTTATTCCAGTTCTTTGGTAGGTGTCTTAGTTCATAACTTATAAAGAAATTGAATTTATTTTTTCAGTTACGAAAACTGAGAAGTCCGAAGTTGAGGGAGAAATCTGGTGAGGATCTTCTTGCTGGTGGGGACTGTAACAGTCCTGAGGTGGTGCAGGGCGTCGCATGGGGAAGGGCTGAGTGTGCTACCTCAAGTCTTTCTTCCTCTCCTTATCCAGCCATGAGCCCCACTCCCATGATAGCCCATTAATCCATTAACCTACTAGTCCATTAATCCAGGAACTGATCATTCATGAGGGCAGAGCCCTGGTGACCAACCTCTTAAAGGCCTCACCTCTCAACACTGCCACATTGAAATTAAATTTAAACATAAATTTTGAAGGGGACAAATATTCAAAGGTATGTGATCTTTTTTTCTTTTACATTTCAGGGAGCTTTTATAGTCTTCTCTTTATCCTTGTGTCCTAAAATTTCATAATAACTTTAGTATTTCCTTGATATATTCCTTGCCTTTTTCTCATTTCTGCTCCTGAAACTTCAATTAATTAGGTGTGAGACCAACTGAACCTGTTGTCAAACATTTTTTCTCTGCTTATATATATGTCTTCATCTTTTATTTTATCTTCTGGGATATCATCTTAGCTTTATTTTCTAATCCCTACATTGAATTTTAAAATATAAGCACTCATACTTTTTTTTTTGAGTTGGAGTCTCACTCTGTCGCCCAGACTGGAGTGCAGTGGCC